>NW_011500519.1:8080-17635 GCF_000495115.2 Populus euphratica
CACCCGCTTCATCGTCCACCAAATCTCGTACACATTCCTGCTATGGAAGAACAGGGTGCCGGGATGGATGGGAAAGAACTCAATATGATGAATTCTGTTATGAATAAGCTCTTTTAGACGGAAGATGTTTCAGACAATACATGTCGTGAGATTGAACTCGAAAATGAAGTTGATGATTCCATCAAAACAATTGATAATTCACAACTTAAAAGAGAGTGACGGTGATATTGATGGAGACGACGATAATCTCATAATTAATATATTGAGGGGAGCACAGGCAACCATGGTAGTTGATCAGGGACTGATTAATATCCCATCAATCATAAATCTTTGCATTCTTTTTTTACATCTCCTGGTTATTCGCTTTCAAGTTTGAACTTGTTAGGCTTCAGCCTGAACAAGTTACTACTAGAAAGGAATAGGAGAAAAGAAGAAGTAGAAGAAGAAGAAGAAGAAAAAGAGGAGAAGAGTTGATACAGAAATTGTTACTTCATTCATTGCCTGGTCCTCACTAATCTCATAGAGTCTTATTTATATCTTGAAGCTTACTGACTTTCCTCTAACTTCCTATAACTACCTTCCTAATTGTTACTAACTGAATCAACTATCTATCTATTATGCACATGCTAATTTCAATTCATCACATGATAAATGCCAAGTCAAGCCAATGTTATACTATAACCAATCTTTTGCTGCAACCACTTCTTTCCAAAGCAAAGGTTCGTCACAGAACTTGATGGTGGCACGAAACCGACGCCAATACAGAGAAGATTTTAGCTCAAAACTAAGTCCAAACACCAAGAAAAAGAAGGGCAAAACCGAGCCCAGCAAAGGAAGACGAACGAAGGGCTAAACCATATATAGAAGGGCAACACCTAATCCGGAAAGGCAAAACCGAGCCTAACATGGAAGGAAGAAGACAGGCCAAACCAAATCTAGAAGGGCAACACCTAATCCATAAAGGCAAAACCGAGCCTAACATGGAAGGAAGAAGAAAGGGCAAACCCGAGGCCAAATGGTGGAGAAAATGGGCTCAAAACTGAGTCCGAAAGTGCTGTAAACGGGTTTTAAAGGCAGTTAGTTAATTTAGTTAGTAGAGTTATTTACAAGGTTGTTAGTCATTGTATATAAGCTGGAAATAATAAACCTGTAACTCAGATGATGACATTGAACAATTTTAGCAGCTAATGCTTCGTGTTAAAAATCAAGTTCTCCTAAAAATTCAAGATATTATTTCAACTATCAATGCTCTTCAATACTAAATAAATATTCAACCAATTATAAAGGGAATGAATGTTTATGTTCAATTTTCATCACATCAAGAACCTACTACAGTGGATTAAAATATTTTCAAAGAGGTAAAATGATCTTCTTTAACTGAATTTGAGATTAGTTCTAGAGAGAAACAAGAAGTGAGTTTTGAAGAAAATGAAGTGAAGCTTGATTCTTTGAATAATAAAAAATATTGTTTACTGTGTGAATTGTACGAACCTTTTGAAAATGAAGAGTTTGAAGAAAAGATTGAAAGTTCTCGTGTGAAAATACAAGAAGCTGAAAATTATATAAAGAAAGATGAGGGTGATGTTGAGGAAGTTGATGAGGAAAAGAAGACTAAAATTAAGGAGGATTCTCATGGATGACAGATCTCAACGAACAAAAACCAATCCAGTTGTGCAAGTCTGAGAAGATCATCAAGGAAGAGTATGTTTCCTTTTATAAGAGCTTGACCAATGTTTAAGAGGATTATTTGGCTGTTAAACACTTTTATGTAAAGTGTCAACTAGAGTTCAAGGCTAATTTTTATTAAGAGGATTATAAAATTGTCAGTGTTATCAGGAAGAACTCAATGAATAATTTTTGAATTTTTGCATAGATCCATGAGAACAAGAATCTCTTGAAGAGGAGCATATTGTTACGAGCTTAAGAGGTCAATTGTAGCCTGGTAGCCAAGGAAGAAGAAGTGGCATGTGAAGGAATGCAGTAGCAGAAAAGGCAACAGCTAGTATTTGGAAACAGCATGGAACTGAGCACGTGAGGATAGTTAGAGTTAATTGTAGTTAGTTAGTTGTTAGTTAATTCAGTTAGTAGAGTTAGTTACAAGGTTGTTGGTCATTGTATATAAGCTGAAAATAATGAAATTGTAACTCAGATAATGATGCTGATTAACAATTTTAACAGTGAACTGTTAAGTTCTCTATCTCTCTCAATTTTAGTAGGGATAGAAGATGATGGCGGCTCGTGGGTTGAAATCGCTTTCTGTTCTTCCATTAACTTCCTCAAGAACACTCCATTCTACTCAATTTTACAACATGATGACTAGAAGACATCGAGGCACCTTAAGCTGCTCATGCAGCAGCTTTTGAATTTCAATTTGTGTGCGCAAAGCCTCTGTTACTTGAAAGTCTCTGCAAGAGAATAATTCATTGGGGGGTTTCCATGAACCAATGAAGAAGGAGGGAAAGATAAGAGGATACTAATCATTGACACGTGCATCATTGTCATTGCCCGACGATGAAGCTCCATTCTTCTCTGCAATGGTGGGAGTGCTTCTGTCTTGACACCGAGAAGCAAAAGCACGTAAAAAGTTAGGATTAGCAGTCACAAGCTTTAAAAGAAAGAGAGGAAAAGATGTGGTAGAACCGATTGGAACCATCACAGAGCTATTTTTGGTGCTTACTTGGAAGTATTTGATCTCTGAGAACACGAAGAGTATCTGAAGATTTTTTTTCTTTTTCATGGTGATACCAGTATAACCACAAAACTGAACTGAAGTTGCTTGTAAGAGCTATCCAGAATCCTCAAAAACAAGGAAAAGAACGTGAAAAAACAAAAATTTCCTCTGTGCTGCTACATTATTAGAAATCCATCGGCAAGTAATTATTTCGAATTAGTCGAGCTGACCATTGTTAATTAATTTAATGTTTATGGAGGGCAATTTCTTGAGTTCCCTGGTCTCCCTTAAAATCTTGCTATATTTTATTGGAATTCGCATTTGGATTCCATATTCATCTGTACCATTTACCGAAAAAAGAAAAAGAAAAAAATCCATTGACGTAGTAAGAATTAATTCACTTTCATTCCTATAAAAGTGGTTCTAATCCATCGCCGAGTTTAAACCTTTACATCGGCAGACGTTGTGCTTATTAACGACACGGCCGGCGTCGAATTAACAAAGAGAAAGAACTCGAAAGGGTGCGGCATTTCCTACAACTGCACGGCCTTCTTCGAGTTGTACAAGGTTCTGTTAGATAAAAGTCTGGAGGAATTGGGACATCGAAGCCTAACATCACAAGGGTAGTTCCCAGTTTGAGATTTCTAGTGATTGCAGTTTAAAATATTTAAAAACATGTTAACATAATTTTTTTATTTAAAAAAATTATTTTTAAAATCAACATTAAAATAATTTAAAAACATAAAAAAATATATTTCATCATTTTTAAAAACACAGTTTTCACCACATGTACCCTGTCTGAGCTATTTCATCTACCCTGTCTGAGCTATTTCATCGAAATAACACTTGGGATCCAGTCTTCTCCTTCAGACATTCCAGAATACAAAGACGACTTTCAGACTTCTCTCACTGAAATAGAATTCCCCTTGCAAGAGTAGCTTCATCAGTTGACCGTACAAGTAAATGCACACAAAGTTACCACACCACCATATAAAACACAACTTCATCCTCTAATAAACTAGAAGATGGAATAAATTGTATCATCATAAAGAACCACCATTAGATAAATCTGAAAGATGCACGTGACATAATCAAAGTACCCAATAAAGTCCATCTCAAGTTCTGTTTGCCTACGCCTTTTTAGTGCATGACCACAGGAAACCGTCGTAGATCTTGTGTTACGTTTACATATATTGGGGGGGGAAACACTGCTAAAAATTAACGTTACAGTCCAACATCATCATCAAGGCAAGATTTTGAGGAAAATGCCTTTACTGGCCCCCATTTCTATCTATCTTTGAGTTCCTGCTCGAATTGGAGCAGCTTTTCACGGACAGGCTGTAAAAACAGCTTCAAATCCTGACTGATCTGCAGCTTATCTTGCTGCGAGAGATCCTTCTCGTCCTTAAGCTGTACTTGCATCTAGAATAGCAAGAGCAAAAGATTAAGATTTATCATTAAAAATCTTTAATTAATCATTAGACTAGAGTCTATATGCAGATGAGAGCAACCTGACAGGCTAGCACAAACCTCCATAAAAATAGATACACGTAGAAATGGTTTGATAAAATAAAAGTGCCACCGGTTAATATGACTCACGCAAGTTTATGGGCTATTTGACCTTTTGTCTGCTATATAATTGTTCATGGAATTACCACACGTTACAAGCAAGGCCTCACTGTAGGAATTACTCTTTTCCACGCTATTAAATAAAGAACTGAAGTGTCTTCTCATCTTTTAGTTATTTTGATGAGAAGATGATGGCGCAAGCAGGAGGGAGTAAAGCATCACAAAAACAACCTGGCCTAACATACAGAGGGGTTTTGCACTATATTTCCAAAGGTCACCCTAAATTTCCCTATATTTTCCTGTCACTTCCATCTAGATTTCATTCTATACTCCAAACACTTCGATGGAAATACAGAAACTTACCTGCAGGTCATCCAGCTCACCAAATGAAAACTCGGGAAAATCTATGTCACCCTTCACCATCCTTTTCTCCTCTTTCACAGTCCATTCCCCTATTTCCACGGACATAACAACTCTTTCAGGATAGAGTAGATAGATCAAGATGGGAAAGGAGGCCATTTTAAATGACACCAACTTACCTTTAACTTTCAATGTCAACTCATAGGTATATCCAACACGTTTCTTGTTCCTCACGATCACCAAGAATGCCTGCTCACTCAAGTGGTAACCGAATTAAACTTCCCACGCATATCAAATATGCAGGATATTGAAAACATGATAATGACAGAAATATTTGTGCAGGACCTCTTCTAAAATAATAATGAGACGTCAGAAAGGAAAAAGAAAAAAAAAGGAAGAAAAAACACTAACAACAAAATAATGTGAAGTAGATTAAGGGTTTGAATCTAAAAGGGGCCATATTTACATGTAAGATTATCAAGTGGTAACCAATTATCACACATTTTTCTGACTTTCAGTCCAATTTCGATCTGCTCTAGAGAGCACTAGAACTTCTGGTTTGCTTTTTCATGATATTAGCCATATATAGGACAATTCAAAGACAACACAGAACGACAGCAATCAACCAACATAAAAAAAATATATAGTGTCTTTTTACCTGTTTCCCCAGATAAAAACAAAGTGGAAATATGATAGCGGGACTGGAGTAGTTCAAAGTGGCGACTTTTCTGTCATATACTCTTATAAAGTCTTGGATTGGTCCAAAGTATGGACAATAGTTTTCAATGGAAAGCAAGATGGATATCTCAACTTCCTCTAGACTTCTTCTATTTTTTTCTTAGAAAAAATTCAAGGAGCTGTCTAAATTAGGAATGTGACCACTGGTAACTTCCAAAAGAGAGGCAAATATTAGCAAAGTGAGTTTTAATTAAAGCAGCTGAATCAATCAATCAAGTCATCTATTCTTACATTAAACAGGCTAGAAGCTCTAGGGATTTAATCGGTAGAGTACAGCTGCCTGGCTAAGGTGTTCCTTTTGTATAAGCAGCAACGATATGTAGGAATGTGCATCACTAACCATGTTTTTGAAAGCATTACAAAAAGCATTCGACAGAGAAGAAACTTCTCTTGCCTATTTCAAAGATATTAGAGCACCATTTCAAAAGTAATACACAGTGGTGTCAGTAATCAGACACGAAGGGAAATTTCTAAACCTCTGTTGTTGTAAATATTGTATGTAA
Organism: Populus euphratica; assembly: GCF_000495115.2. NCBI lineage: Eukaryota > Viridiplantae > Streptophyta > Magnoliopsida > Malpighiales > Salicaceae > Populus > Populus euphratica. The sequence continues at coordinate 13,922 of NW_011500519.1, forward strand.
AAAAATAACAACTTTGAAGATGCATTATAGAACAAGGTATTTATCTAGCCTAAACTTTCCATCTTTACGGGATAAAAAAGAACTTACATCACCAGAACATTTGGACACTTGTGCTATTTCTGCTCTGCCACCAGAGAACTCCAAGGAGGCCACCGACAGGAGCAGCTCCTGCGATATAGGAAGAACGAATGTGTAGAATATCTGGTAATATTGATTTTGACAAATGAAAGAGAGAGGAGGGAATTCGGCAATAAAATAGAGTATAGGTTCACCTTTATCCTATTGGTGGCCCAATTATTAAGATTTTTCTCCTCCCATGTTCCAGCCTGCACAAGGTTATTAGCAATTAAAAAAATTATATAAATGTAATGATAAAAGAAGAAGAAGAAGAAGAAGGGTACCGTATTCCAGACAGAACCAAGGTTGTTGGGTTGAGAAGGGAGGTGGTCTTGAGGAGACAGCTTCTTAGGAAGGGGGAGGGGAGCTGCATCTGCTGTTGCTTCCCTCACCCAATACCTGTACGAGCCTTCTCCTCCCACTGATCCTTCTTTTTCTTTGTTATTTTTGTTACATTCTATGTCTCCTCCTCCTCCATTCTCCATTCTCTCTTCTTTTTCTTTCTTTCTTTCTATAAATAAAGAATCAATCCAATACTAAATAGCGACCAGGCAGAAAGAAAGAAAAGATCTTAGATCGATCGATAACAACCAACTTTTTATATAAAATATTCAGCCAAACAATCAAATAGTAATGGAGGCGTTGGCGGGGGCCGGGGTGGGGGTGGAGTTGGAGGAGCAGGGCTGCGGAAAGAGAGGCTGCTGCTGTAATTGCCTATTGCTTCAAGGGAAGAAAATTCCACGTTTTTCTTAATTTATTGTTCCTGTAATATTGGATTAACTATTATTGTTATTATTACTGGGGAAAAGGCCGGGAACCAGACTGGAAGCCTCAAGGCTCTTCTCGAAACTTCTTCTTATTGGGAGCCCCTTTGTTTTTTTTTTTTTTAATTTTAGCTTAATAACATGTTATCCTTGAGAAGCACTCCACATTCCACGAACCCATCATCATTTGCTTGGGTCCAAGCCCGGTTCATCTAACCAGCCCGACTCAAATAACTGGCTCCTACTAGAAAAATGTGTATTGTATCCCAATTTTATTACTACTTTCTCGACCAGCCCAGCCATTTTCGACCCAAGCTTGGATTGAAAAGAAGCTTTCAGGTATCTCCTAGATTATTCACCTACGCTACATTTTAAGTTGGATTATTTTTTTTAATGTAAAAATAGATCAAGGTGTCGCTAATGTTTTTGTTAAAAATTAAAAAAATTAATTTAATATAATTCAATTGATTTAACGAATCTAAATATAATATGAATATTAATAAAAATATAATTTAATTCAAAATAAATTATTATATATACGGTTGATTATATTACTTTTGGATATTTTTCTATTGATTGGTCACCAACTGTAGAAACTCATTGTTTTTTGCAATTATCTTTATATCAAGTACATTGATTCAGGAAGCATTTAAAAATATAGGCTGACTTATTTAGAAATGTGAGCTAATATATGTTTTTAAAAAAATTAATTTTTTTTGTTAAAAATTAGTTTTTTGTATTTTTTTTGTTAAAAAATAGTTTTTTGTATTTTTTTGAATCATTTTGATACATTAATCTTAAAAATAATTTTTAAAAAATAAAAAAAATTATTTTAATGCATTTCAGTAAGACAACAATCACAACCACACTTTTAAACATACATTTAAAGTCGAGAAAAAGTTTAATGTTGGCTAAAAGTCATGTGTTAGTTTGTTGCTAGTTTGTCATTTCTTGGAGACTTTTTTTTGTATTTTCATGTTTGGATTATATAATATATGATGTAAGCTTTGTAATTCCTGTGAATTGATTGTATGTTTTGAAATAATTATAGATATTTTGTAAGGATATGAGTGTGTTCATATAATTGATGTGATTATATTATTTCTAGCTATTTGAATCTTTTTTATTTTTAATCACAAGTGTTAGGGTCAGTTTACACGCACTTCAACTAATATCTTAAGACCCTAAAATTAATAACATGTAAGTGACCCTGCGATTTGTCACACTTGAACGGGTAACTTCTAAAAAATAACCTCATGACCTGATTAATTTAGTTACACCTTTAGAATTTATTTAAATCTTATTTATTCTGAAGATGTTTTAGTGTGATAAGTCAGACATGTTTGGTATTGAAGTTACTATTGTAGTTGTGGTTTTAAAAAAGTTATTTTATAAAAAGTATTTTTAGTTGAGGTTGGTTTGGTTTATATATGTTTGATTAAAATAGTGGTTGAAATTGAGGTTGAACAAAAAGTAAGTTAATGTGTTTGGTTAAAAAAATGATTTTCAAATTGAGGTTATAAAATAATTAAAAAATATATATAAATATTAATATTAATAATTTTAATTTAAATATTATAGATTTAAGTACTGTTATTACATCATGAAATAAATAATATTGATATCAAATATTTTTTATTATTCTATTAAACTATATGCAATGTCATCATATACAAAATTTATCCAACAAGGACTATATTTTCCATGATTTCTTAAGTGCGCAACAACAAAAACTGAATTTTTTGTTACGTCATCAAGTGATTTCCTTTTAATTTTAAAATAAAATATAATTAAAATAAAAATAAAAACTGAATTTTTTTAATTAGTCGGACCCGACAAGAATATAATTGGAATTACGATCAAATTCCATAAATACTACGTCATCATGCGATATTCTTATAATTTATATAGTGTTATTAAATAATATAAAATATTAGTTTTTTGAGTAAAACTCAATTTTTAAAAAAAAATTATAACTCCATTACATACAAAATTCATTCGATAAGAACTATAGTTTTTATAATTTTTTGAGCGTGTAATAAAATTAGGTAAAATATTATCAGAAATAAAATTGATATTACAGTACGAGTAAATTTAATTCATCTTAAACTAATTTTTTTAAAAAATAAAAAAATTACTGTTCATGTTCACGTGAACAATGCAAGTGAAATCAATCAACTGCACTAATTTTTTGAAAAAAAAACTAAACTTTTCACATAAATAGTACGAGTGAATTAGTTTACTCGCGCTGATTTTCAAAATAAAATAAAAAATTATTTACTTTAATGAATAGTACAACTATGGAGCATGGCTCCTCCCCCACTAGAAGCAGCTTCTACAAAACCTGCAGCACCATCTTTGTTTTTAGTGGATCCTACCAATAGAAAGCATTTTTCTCTTCTTAATCAAATAGTATTATGTGTGGTTGTGGGTGAACCTCACTCACAACCATGTTATCAAAGGGGCATTTAACATAGTTAAAGTTTAAAGTAGTCTTTATACACTTTACATTATGTGTTGATCATGTTCTAGTTTAGAAGCGTGATAGAATAAAGCAGTTACCTTCAAGGTGCATTGACTGCCTTAACAAAATCTCCCTGTAAGAGCATGACATATCATGACATATCAGTTCACACAACATCCTTTATCGAGAATGGCTTGAGAATGGAAATGAAGAAGATGATATGTCATGTGATCCCTTGTTATTGTGTTGTCATACTGATCACAGACAAAAACAAGCAGGATTCCTGGATAAAATAATAAAACAATATTTTCAATGTTTTCACTAAAAAACCAGTTTTCTGTGAAAAGATTAAAGATGTTTATTTGTAGG
>NW_011500519.1:17693-19826 GCF_000495115.2 Populus euphratica
GTAGGGAAATAATTTTTTTTTAAAAAAATAGTTTTCTTGACAAATAAATTCAAGTAAAGTAAATTGTTTTTTGATATTTGGTAGTGCTATGAAAAGTAAGTTAGAAAATACTTTTTAGTGTTTAGATATATTATGAAAAATAAGCTGAAAAATAGCTTATTAATATTTTTTTTCAAGTTTATTAAAATAGTAAGAAACAATCCTACAAATTAAAAATTTGAATGATAATGGAATTGACAAAAATCTAATTTTATATAAAAAAAAAATAAAAGATGATAAAATTAAAATAATTATAATTTCATAAATTATTTTAAATAAAATAAATAGCAATCAAAAAAATAAGGATCAAATTTAATAGATAAAAAAATTCACTTTAAAAAATAATAAGAGAAAAGTAAATAAAAATCATAAAAATAAGAACCAAAGTTAATATAAAAATCAAATTAAATCAAATTTTAAGGGATGAATTTGAAAAAAAAATTCAAAAAAAATATATAACAATAAAAAATTTAAGGATCAAATTTGATATAATCAGCAAATAATATGATATTTTTAAATTTTTCACAACTTCTAGAAAGTGTTTTCCGCTCAAAATAAAAGAAAAACACTTTCCTGAAAATCTAACTACATTTTTCTTTAACAAAAAAATATTTTTTAATGACAAATAAACACAGAAAAATTTAAAAAATAATTTTTTAAAAACTATTTTTCGGATGAAATAAACACACCATTAATCTTTTAGTGTATAATATAAAAAAGAAAGATGATAAATGATAAAGCCATTGAAGAAAAATTATGGCTGAGCTTATAATATGTATTATCGGCTAAATTTTTCAGAAAAAGGCTTAATCTCTCTCTCTATTTCATTATTATTAGATTGCCAACAAATTAACACTAATCACCCCACACATTCTAAATTAGTTATAGTTATTTTTTGTTAATGAGGGCTTTGTGCCTTTGATAAATTAAAGAATTAAATCCCCGACGGGTCGGTCTCTAGTTATGCTAATTGCTAGGCTGGTCTAAGGGTACTAACTACTAAACATACGAGTAAATAAGTTTGTTAGTTTACAAAATCCAATCTTTTTTTTCTCAACACAATTGGCATTTCACGCAAGTGCTCTGTTTTTTTAACTTAAAATTTTTCTACGCTCTCCACAAAACCTTTACATTCTCATTCCCAGCAAGCAACACACGGGGGCGGCGCCCTGCCCTCGACCATAGATAAGCATCATAAGCTGCAGAAAGTTTTAATTCTCTACGAACTCAAATTAATGTACAATTCTAACGTATGTTACAAACCTTTTGCCTACAGTTCCAAATTCTAAACAACAGATTAACTACTGGGTCAGAAAGCACACGATTGTACAGAACTCAAGCAAACCGCAATGCAATATTCTAGCTCGCTGATTACATCACTGCATCTCATTCCGATTTCCTCTTTGATTCACAAACATTTGGTTTAAAATTTCGCTGCCTTAAATGGAGAACAAAACTGTGTATGATGAATATGCTAAACAGGAACGAAAATTTTGCATAATCATTCCCCTCGAAGTTACTTTACAAGTCCTCATGCATAATCCCGCACAGCTTCGCAACCATGACTTCCACCTAGAAGGGTATTAATTAATCTTGGGTTTTGGTCGTCTAGGCTTCAGAACCATATACAGAACACCAATAACAACCAAGAAAGCAGGGACTGTTGTCAAATCAATCACCAAATGTACTTTTCTCTCTCTCATGCAGTGAATTGGGTGAAGAACAGCTATAGTCGCATTCACTTGATTAGCAAACCTGCAAGAACAATGTGGTTTCTAAGTCATAAACTAGCCAGAAATATCAGCCATTTCCTCAGTTCCAGCCATGCACATGGAAACAAACAGAAAAGGCATAAGTAACATAATGTTTGACATGCTCAAGGCTTTCATTCACCAACAAATCTGAAACAGATGTGAAAGGACATTTCTATATGATAAATAAATAAAAAATTCAAATAATTAAAATGCAAGCAGGTGAAACTGCCAGAATCATGCCCAGTCATCAAAATGGATCAGCAGCCAACAGAAGCTTTCCAGTTAAATTTATGTTTCATTAGTGTACCTACCACACTTGTTCGTGGTTAGATTCAGTAGG
>NW_011500519.1:19873-41827 GCF_000495115.2 Populus euphratica
TAGGGAAAGGAAATAGAAAAAGGTCATGAGTGCCTAACCTTTCAGATGCATCCTCCAAAGTATAAAGAAGTCTCATTGCATCCATGTAACGCAGCTCTCCATGAATAGTTGAAATCTGAAAGACAGCAAAATATATTACTTAAGTCAAGCAGGTTCTTCAAAATATTACAGACTTGAATAGCAATATAGTTCAGTGAAGAGGTTAAAGAACAAGCATGCTTACCCTTCTCCAAAGGCTAACAACATAATTATACTTGTTCACAAGTTCTCGCTCCTCAGACTGAAACATTTTGAAGGTCTTTTCAGCTGGTTTGTGTCAAGTCCTTATCCAAAGACAAATAACAATCACAGGCCTACAAATACAGATGCATCTTTCAAGATTTTTTTTTTTTAATCGTCAACTGCAAGAATATTTGAACTGTCAGAACTTGACAGCCTTGATAGGTTCTATTGCAATTCACAGATAGAGTAAAGGTGGAACCTTGCTCTATTTAAACAAAAGGAAAACAGAAGCAAAGGGTTATGAATTTCAATTTTTTAATTGATTGCATACCCTGAGCATTCCAATTCCGTACTGTCCAGGTGGAACTTCTATAGCTTAAGGTTATAGCAGGAACAATATGAAAGTGCAGATTGGATAGCAATGGATACCAGATGAACATGTGTAGGAAAATAAGTTGGGACTCCAATCAAAGTTAAGAAAATAAAAGGTAAAAACCTTGCAAGATTTATAGAATGGTAGGAATCACAGATATTCAATTGGAACTACACAACAAGGCAAGGATACATGTATGTTCCATGAGTAGACGACGAATGGCTGCATTGACCAGTTGTATTGACTCTTCAAGCGCTGTGATGATGTAGCTCCGAGCAATTGTATCAGACTGAAATTGTGACATATGCCAACCTCTGGAAGTGATTGAAAAGGGATTGCATCCCACTGACCATACCCAATCCTGTCACATTGCACGCAACATTAGCAATTCAATTAGTGTGGCAGGAGATGCAAGCTCATCTACAGAGTCAGCAATAAGAAAAGGACGAGGAATCTAAAGCAGACAAGTATGTGTGCCTACATGTGGTGTATGTGTGCTTGTGAAAAACACGACACAAAATGTTCAGTTCCAGAAAAACATCCAAGCGAAGATGGTATTCAACCATTCACGAGACACATGATTTACTAGTTGGATCTCCTGATAGAACTTCAATTCTTTGACAATTAGAATACATGACCATTTTGGTACAATGAGATATTCTTGAGCTTACAGCTCAAGTATGCAGGTTTGAATTTTCAAAGCAATCATGTCATGCAAAAACACTAAGGGTCAGACTGTCTCCAAATTCTCCCTCTCAAAAGCCCATTTTCTGTCTATGGACAGTTTCTCCCAGTGACAATTAGGATAAAATGAGTACAAGATACCATCATTAAGAAAGTTCAGGGCCAATTAAATTGGTGTTTCAGAGGCCACACAGAAATTAGTTCTGAATGTGTGCGTGTACAAGCATATTTATATATAATGCATATATCAGCCTGAGAAAATTTTGAAAGGAGTATATCAATGAAGGGCAGTAAACTAATTTTAACTCTTCTTTGGCATTATTATGTTGCTGTATTATTGTTCAAGAAAACATAATTCCAACGCTAACTTCCCAGTTTGTTAAGTTTAATGTCTCTTAGACTCAAACCTCAGAGGAGTGAACAAACTATCACGCGATCTATAACCTTTGAGGGGGTAAAGGATTGATAAGCCACAATAAACCTCTCACATAATTCTATCACCAGTAACTGAAAAGTGCATTACTACACATCTCCTCATATGTTTACTGGAGTTCTATCATGTTATCAGGCAGAACTGCACAGAGCGATAACCTCTACATTGTAACAAGTACCTCAATTGCAGTTTCATGGGCATGGCTGTAGACAAGATGAAGTGGAAGTAAACCAGCCAGATGTTCAGAAACAGAAGCCAACACAGCTTTTACAGGGCTCCTGGATGATGGGGGGAAGGGGAGAATATAACAATAGATGTGAGTTAGACTCTAGATTTCAGTGGAAAAAAAACAAAAAAAAAAAGCATACCTCAGGATCCAGAGTGGATTAAGATAAAGATTTCATGCTTTTGCACTTTCATAATTAAGGTAAATTTTTCAAGAAATTGGTTTCCATTTTCATTTTTTCCTTCCATCATTCTTTTTTTTTTTCTTTTGAAGTACTAAAATTTACTCAAACTAGAATAGCATGAATGGGCAGCCGCTGCAATTTTACATAAGTTTCCCTAGGAGAAAGAAAATCTTAAATTAAATGAAAATGAAAAATCATGCAAAAGTAGAAGATGCTAGGAAATTGTAAAGAAAGTGAAAGGGGGGGGGGGGGAAGAGCATATAACAGGGACAAAAGGTCAAAAACTGGAGCAATTTAAAAAAAAAAGAAAAAAAAGAAAAGGAGACAGAGGGAGGGGGGGAGAGAGATCAGAAACTATGCCATCAGAAGCAGCAAACCCTCAGGCAATCCCACCTGCTTCTTCTGGCAATTATCTAACTACTGAAATGAATATCAACAGTTGACAATAAGCCATTAATAAAATCAAAATGAATGGTCATATTTCCAACCTCAAATCCCACAAAACTGATTGCCCATTACACTGCAGATGGCTTTCCCAAGATGATGGTTCTGACTGGACCACAATAACCATGTCAGAAAGAGCCTTTGCCTGATAATGCTTGTCAACTAATAGTGGCTCGCCATAAATAAACCAAAAGATAGGAACTTCAAGTGTGGACCTACTCTGGGCATGTGCTCCTACATTATTTAAAGAAAATGAAAACATTAGCCTGGCAAATGTCAGTGATGAGAAATAAAAACAAAATGTATTTAGAGGATGTAGGTTATGATAGCTATCACATATACCAAAGGCAAAAGGTAAAAATTGGAAGAAAAAAAATGAAATATACAACTTTAGTGAGCATGGACCACAGGTAACTGGATTGAAAGGCTACAGAAAATTGACTGAGGCTACTATGTGCATCTAACTAACCTGATTTACTTACAAAAGAATCATCTTACAAATCTGTTCCAAGACAGGCACATGAGCAGCTCTCTTACAAACAGAGATTGTTGCACACAAATTCATCTTCATCAACACTAGTACAGGTGAAACATAGGAGGAAACAGAACGAAGTGCAACACTCTATGCATATGTTAATATATCAACAATAGCGTCGGCCTCTTAAATGTGAAAACCCATACTTCTTCACCTATCAATTGTCTACCCATCTGCTGAATTATAGTACTTTCAAATTAACAAATGCACTGGTATCTACTCATGTATATGATGTCACACAAATAGAAAGAGAATACAGGTCAACCAAAAGGACAAGGTTATGGTGACTACTCAAAAAAAGGATAGGGTTTTAAACATAGCTGACACAAATACTACAGGATCACTTGCAATGGGGAAATAAATAATATGTCCAACACTACAAGTATCATTAACATGCACGTCTCAGAACAAGTACATTGATTTCAGAAATATAGAAAAAAAAATGTCATAACAAGCCAGAAGAAAAGAAGAGCTAGAAATGTAAGCTCATAGATGACCTTTGAGAGAACCATGGTCATGGAGCTGCCTCTGCAACTGATGCTGGAGAATGGAGGAATCAAGATAGGACCGAGTGGTTTTCCTATATGTTCCATTAACAAGCAATAATGGGACAGCTGCTGCTCGCCGAGCCACTGAAAAGGCCATTGCTAATGCAGGATCCTCTGACAGCACTACTCTATATGCAATTTGGAAAATAAGTAAGTTGAAAGGAAGACAGGCCTGGCAACTAATAGTGTTTTTTTTAATCAAAATGAGGCTCTTATTTAACTTAATAGAATAAGGTACTTCATGCCATGCAAGCTCCAAATGGTATTTTATGTCATAGAGACTTCATTGCATACTTTTGTCACTTTCTATTTTTATAAATTATTAGCCACATAAAAATAGAGAAGCAGTCATGATCTCTCTCCCTCTCATATCATTTTGTTTGCACTTGATGCATGTCATCATGTCAATTAAATTTGCTATATTTCTAATTCCAAGTGTCTAATTATTATTAATAAAAACAATTAAAAGTAAACCCCAAGTTTTTCTTATCTAAATACTAGGATTTTTGTTTCTGAGACCTTTGAAAATCATTAAAACATGTGCGATTCACAGTAATTGGAGAGACTAGAAGGAGTAACTTGAAGGAAGATTGAGCAATCCATTAACAAAAAACTTAGATACTTACAGAGTGCTGAGGATTACTAAAGCTAAGACCTAAGGATGTCTATGGCATATTGTAAGAGAAAACATTCAAATCCATTTAAAACTCTTGCGAAATTCATCCAGCCAATCACCAACGATAGGGGGGACATGAACATGGAGAAGAATACTATCAAATAATCATGCTTGGTAAACTAAGAAGGACCAAGTTCACTGTGATCTTTGTTCCCATAAAACTTACATGGGAAAATGCATTTAATAAGAAGACAGATGATCAAATGATTTAAGGTAAACTACAGGTCAGAAAAGAAGGTTGTGAGACATATAGAAGAGGTGGCAGCACCTTTACCTGGATTTTTCTAGGTAATAATCTCTTAAAAAATTAAAAAATTAACGACTGAGGTGTCAATACACAAGCAGGACAAAGTCTACTTGGCATAAAATACCCTATTCTAGTAAATAAGATTAAAAGTACCCTGCAGTGGGAATAAGTTTTAAAGATGCCTTCTTAGGAAAACAAACTCTGACAACAAACCATGTCTATATAAGCAGGGACCAACTGTTGATATACAAAGTTGTTCATGAATTAAATGAATCATACAAAAGATACTAGTAACAGAAGACAGAGAGATCTTAATCTATCCAGTGACTAATGAACAAAGGACTTACTGAGACAAAAATTCAAAAATAAAACAATGCAGAAAACATACAGGTTCTCACTGAACATAGCCTTTTGTGATGATACAAGTAAGGAGGATAGCCCATTCTTTAGAGCCTCAAGATCAACAGGTAGATGTTTAACATTCCTAACTTTCTGCGTGAACAAAGTAGGGGTAAGAGCAAATTACAATTTTCATAAAAGCTCCTTTAAGACTATAGTAGACAGAACATACTTCATGTGTGACGAAAAACAACTGAAAGGATATCTTCTCGTAATAGTGGAATGCTCCATCAGATAGTGAAGGTGAGATTACGTGTCTCATAGACCCCCAAAGGGTTGCACCTAAATGTGCAAGAAAGGTATCCCTTGCAACTGTGTAGTTTCGAAACTCCTGCTGGAAAGATAAGTCTCCAACTCAAAGGCAAGATAAAACATTGAGCCACTATGTACAAATAATAAAAAGGGATGTGCTAAAAGATCATTCACATGAACCTTCTATCTAATGAACCCATACAACCAACTATTACTCTTAAAATCCTATGAATGATTCTTCCAACCAAATACACAAGTTTTTTCCCCTCATTATATGGATTTTTAACATATCAAAAGGAAAAAGACAGCATAATAATCCTTGTCAAACGATCGAATGGTATACCTCATGGGTATCACTGAAAAGATTCCAACTCTCCATTCGTTTTAAGGCCTCTACAGCCTTCTTCTTATGACTTTCATCATGCTCTTCATGGTCATGAGACTGGAGCTCATTTTTCAAATCCCGCATTCTCTCATCAAGCTCTGTAACCATATATATTACAGTTTATGCTAACTTCACCAAAAAAAAAATATTTCACACAAGATATTGCAAAAGTAAGACATCATTATGATTATTTTTTTAAAAAAAAAAAACCCATCAAGTTATATGCGAACCAGAGAACTCATGCAGCCCAAACAAACAAGATTAAAGAATACTACCTTCACAAAGAGCTAGCTTAACTCTCCTTCCTTTGCAGTGCTTGAACGCAAAAAGCTCATAAATATCAATCTCAGCCAAAAGAATATCAATGGCTTGATGATCCTTCTGTAAGATTTGCAGAATCAATTAAAACAGGAAATCTAGAGAACCTTACAGCTCTTCATCTAGCTTAACCAAGTCATATAGTTTCATCTCAGAACCCAGTCAAATATCATCATCTAGCCAACTGTAATATTAAGATTAGTTCTTATGCTTCAGTTTCACAGGGAACAGGCTGATCATTTGAAGAAAAAAAAAAAGTTAAAGTTCTTAAAGGAAAACGTGTGTTCCTGTAATGACACTAATGGATCAATCCCTGTCAAAGTCAGGAGCAATTTTGACACTATTGGCAATCGACAAACTTGCATCTCTGACCCACTTAATCCAGTGCACAGTAGACTAAATTAGCAGGCAGAACACAGGGAACCCATGGAGTAGACACTAGCTATTGTTTAAATTATACGATAACTAACTATTGACCTGCACAAGAAGATGAAGATTTTCTAGATAGAGATAAATGGATATCCAACACTCAACTTGCTGGTAACCGCAGACTTGCATTTGTAACCCTTTTATCAAATAATCAATACTCATCTTGGATACCTTAGAATAGGTAACCAACATTTTAAAATCAAACCAAAATTGAAAGTCTCTTTCAGGGCCCTAGATTTGTGGCACCACCTATCTCTCTAAGGCTGCAAGTCTTCTCCATTGGGATAGTTGGCCAACTCTTAGTTCTCAGAAAGCAAAGGTTCTCTTAATATAAACATATCCCACCATCTTTAAGAGCTGGGAAGTGCCAAGACAAGCCTAGATTTCAATATCTATCCAGAAGACAGCCTAGGTAATGACCCCAACAAAAAGAATCCATCATTAGTCTTAGAAGTCAAAATAGGTTAATATTAATACGAATCCTATTACCATGGTGTAACCATGCAGCAATTTTTGTTTAGCAAAAAATATATGGAAGGAATTGACATGGTGAATTACTGCTTGTTTGATTACTTGTACATACATCACCAAGTACTGAAAACTTTTCCTGAATTGCTTCTTGCAAGCGCTCTTCAGCTTCATCTTCTGAAATCTCTGGATGCCAAAAAAGGAGAATGTTATTTGTTGAAAAGCTGGAAAAACTGGTATGGATGCTGATTGATGCTTGATTCAACAATAAAGCAAAGTTTCCATGAAAGTGAAATACAAACAGATGATAGTTGGTATTTATGAATTAGAATAGTGTTGCATTGTTTCTAATTTGTCAAAATAACTGGTCATTGGATCCATAAAATCATAAATGAACTATTTTGACCACTTCAATGAAGAAGACAAGCAAGGGAGCACGTATCAAAGCAATCAAGTTCCAAAAAGGGTCTGTCTGGTTCTGCAGAAGGTGGAATAAATGCACTTCAAAAAGAAATGAAAGAAGCAAAGCATCCTAAACCACAACGTATCTACCACAGCAACCATCATATACATTCAATCCAGAAAGCTTATAATACATGGCTTAAAAGTTGGTTAAATACAAATAAAGTGTAAATGCAACAAACAAGAAATAAAATTTAAAATAAAATAAAAAAGTTCCAGTGGAATAGTAATCAACGGTACCAGCAACTGCACCAATAGTTTTATGCACATTTGGCAAACTACGCTCTGTGCGCACACCTTCTCCACCAACAGCAGGACCCCACGAGAAGGGGCCAGCAGTTAAATCAATAAAGGCCCACCTGATGCAAAATATGCCACTAGTTGAGTATCCGCATAGCACGTGTCTGTGTACAAGAGAGGTGGGAGGATGAGGAAAAGAATGATACCTGTCCCTTCCAATCCATGTATCTGTAAGACACTCTGCAGGAAAATCACTGAAGCCCCCAGATTTTAACTCTTTTTCAAGAAGAAGCTTCATATCCTCATTCTTCCCTTTCAATAACTTGGTATAGACAGAAACCAAGTCTCAATAAAAGAATCAATAAAAGTTGCATTTCTATAATCTCATTAGGCAACAATTTAAAGGATAGCAAGAAAGAGAGATAGAACATACTTGTAAGACTTTATTCTGAATGATGTCAGAAGTGTCCTTCCCTTGATATAACTTCTCAGCATTGTTCAATGCATCCAGGCAGATATTATACCATTCCACCTTAAATATAGAAATAATTATTACATCTTACATAGACATATTGCAATATGATACACCAGTTTAAGTATCTTTCTATTTGAAGGATAAAATAGAACAGTTTTAGGATTTAAGCTATAGAAAGTATTAACTGTATCAGTTTCTTCAGTTATTGTCCAGCTAAATGCGGTCATAGGATGCTTTTCATACAGAGGTCTCTTAATCTTGTCAAGTGCTGCAACATGTTTCCGGAACATTAACTTTTGATAGGAACATTATAAAATAAATAAAAAGTCTCCACAACATTTATAAATGGAAATGAAATGGAGAAGATGATAGTTTCATACCGAGAAAACTTTCTGAAACGCCTCCAGACTGAAGAATTTTTGTTTGCAAGCTCTTATTCTAAACAATACAAATAAACAAAAAAATAAATTCTGGATCTCGTCTATAAATATCATATTAGCACCAAAAGGGAACAGGAATATCAAATATTTTTCCCAAGAACTAATTGAATGAGGGATTGCCTAGGATTCTCATTGTAGCCAAAATTAGTGAAAATCATAACAGAATGTGCAAATAATTATCATGCTTGAAGAATGCAACAGATATATAAAGGGAAGAAGCTAAAAGAATACCTCTTTTAGAAATGTTATTTCTGACTCAGACAAACCTCTCCTGCCATATCAAAATAAATTTCAAAACAAAATAAATTTCAAAACACAATATGACAAATCTAAGATACACTATATTATAAAATGCAACACAGATCACAGAATCAGTCTCAGTGCAAAAATGAACAGTTAGATAATTCAGAGGTTAAAAAAAAAGGCAATAGATAGGATTCAAGCCAGCAATTCAATGCAGCTCATGTTCAGGGATGTATCATGTTGAGTGTTCTTATGTTCTAAAATTGTGCACGAAATGATAAAAAGAAGCAGGGATATCCTAAAAAAGTACACACCTGTAGCCATATTTAGCCCTCTTTAGGTCATGCTTGGGATTCAAAATGAAAACATTATATGCATTGTCAAGTTGAAGATAAGCAACAAGACTAGTGAAAAGAGCATCCATCACGTCCATATCTACTTGCCACAGGACATCCTTGTTATCACTGTCAAGGTGGATGAGCCACAGTTAACAAAGGGAGAGAGTGAATAGAGAGAGTGAGAGCAAGAGAAAGAAACAATCAGGCATAAATGAATGGTGACGGACAAGTGTTCAGTGAACATCCACAGAAAAGAATCTCCAGAGAAAGAACATGATCTGCAGGAAAGAATCTCTTGAAAAAGAAAACAATCTTTCTCTCCTTTCCAGATATATGTTACTTTAGCACAGAGAATTAAGGTTCATGACAGAAAAAATAATTCGGGGCTGACAAGACATTCCTCCCAGCCTCATTCACTCATTGGAATACTAGGTGTGCAACAGGGTCTAAAAGACAAGATCAAAGCAAAATATGTGCAACTATAATACTATAAAACATCAATTTACATGTCCAAATAGCTTGAACTTGACAGGTATCCTAACCAGCATGTGCAGATATATCAAGACCACTCTCCTCGAGTAATCAACTTCCATTCAAGAATTAAAATATTTCCTCCAAAGTTCACATGATAACATTTCTTTTCACCACCAAAACAAAACATTAAAAAGAATAACATTTTCTCACTGTCCATTTCGCTACAAATATTGTCACTCATAACAAGAAATTAACTTGTTGACCACAAGTTTATTACAACTGACAGTAGCCATGAAGCATGTGCAAGGTGAAATTGGCTAATCCTAGTTATTAGTTGTAACAAGACCTTAGATAAGGAAGTAAATTGGGATTTCAACATACAAAAAGGGGAGGAGGGGAGCAGATTACAATTTAACATATTTTACCTGTTATCAGACACATCATCCTTGCGAGCCAAAAGATTGATGGCATGCTCAAAGATATAAGTAACCTTTTCACCCATTTGAATGGCATGAACAGAAAAACTGCACAAGAAAGTTAATTATAATGACATGAGCAGAAATTCAAAACTACTCAGAGCAAATAATACCATTGTGTCTTTAAATCAACAATCAATTTTAAAGGAAAGAAATATGCACACTGCATGGAACCATTACTTGTAATTTATGTGACTGACTAAGGGAAGATGGTGATGTTGCTCTTTGTCTACATGAATTTTGTAAAATGGGGTGAGAACTTCTCCAATTTTTGGTACGCGTGTATGTTCAAAGATGTGATCAATTTTTGTGAACCAGCGCTCGATTTCTTCTGAATGAAGCTTGAATGCTATACATGGGCACACAGATGAAAGAAGAAGAAAAGGATTAAGGCAGTGAACAAAAAATAAATACAATTACTACTTGAGAAAAAAAATGATAGCCAATGACATAATATAGACCTTGGTTCCCTTCTCCTTCGAAGCCTATGAAAATGAAATTTACAGGAACTGGAAGGTACATGGAATCCACTTCTTGGAGCTTAAGATAACTTGCAATGTTACCTGAAATATTATAATCACAAAAAAGCAGTCAGGGACCTTCACTAGTTGGCAAACCTAAGCAGAAATTACAGTTACGAGCACGTATAGATAAACAAAAATTTAATAAGATGTGTAGGAGGAACGAGGAATTACCGGCTTTGGTGAAATTGATAGGTCCTATTTTGGCAGGGCTAGAAGATTCCAAATCATCGAAATCTGGTTTCAACAATCAAATGATAAATAACTAGCTAGTCACTCCTCAGTTAATTGGATATACGTGTACTTAGAAAGGAAAACGTAAAAACAAGAGAGAGACATACCGCCACTGTGAATAACAGATTCACTCCAAAACCTACTCTTCTCTTTGAGATTAAATAAAGAAAACACCGATGATAATGAAGACTTGCCCGTTTTGCGACTTCCAGAAGGAGACCCATATGAGCCCGTAGCTAGCAGCTGATAATAGCATGTTCATCAATCAATAATTTAGTCAAAATATTAAATAAAGTAACAAAAAATCCAAAAGCAGCATTCACAAGATTCTTAATAACAGAGCAGAATTATGCATAGTTTTTTAATCCCTAATAAAGATGATTGTTATTCACTGGAATTTCCAAAACCCCAAATCTAGTATTGTATTGAAAAAAAAAATAGAAGAATTGAGAATTATGCAAGAAAAGAAAAGAAATTATACCAGTGTCAAAAAGGCGGAGATGACGATAATAAATCTAAGAGAAGCGGTTGATAGATCGACGGCCATCTTCGTTCGAATCTCTCTACTACCACTGCCAACAGAGAGCAACACTTGTCTTGCTCTACTCGCTACTCTTTCTATTAGGTTATTATACCCTCAATACTTAGGAATAGTAATTAACAGTTAATCTGAGTAGTGGGTTGATTTTTATGTATATATATTAATTAATTAATTTAATTTAATTATTTCACATTTATTTATTATTTGAGTTTTTAAATTTATTTTGATTTATTTTATATAAAACTATATTAATTTTATTATGAAGATGGTAAATTTTGATATTTTAACTCTAGTTAAATTGAATAATTTATTTTTTTATTTAATTTTTTGAATCGATATATTTTTATTCATTTTATTATTTAATATTAAATTTTTTATATTGGATTATCTCTCTCTTATGACATGTAATGTGGATTTAACAGATTAATCTGGTTGATTCAAGGCTTTTTTTAATTAATTTTTTTTATTTCATCATCTAATATTAAATTGATTGAGAATAAAATTTAATTATTTATTCTATTTGTTTTCTATTAGGTTATTTTGTCCTCGATACCCATGAATAATGTTTAATATGTTAGCTAGTGTTAACTTGAATCATTTTTATGTTATTTTTTAATTTATTTATTTCTAATTTCATCATACAATATTAATTTGGTTAAGAATTAAGATTCATAATTTATTTTGATTTGTTTTATTAATTATCCAAGGACTAAAGTGTAATTGGTATTGTAAATTGAATGGTGAAATCGACTTAGTCAAAGATAAGATTGAAATAATTTAAAGTTAAAAGGTCAATTGAGAAGTAAATTAAAAAATTTTAATACCAAAAACCATTTTGTAGCTCCTGTTGTCCAAGGGGGCTAGTTAAAGATGGTTAAAAATAAGATTGAAAAAATTGCAAAATTTTAAAATCAAGAATCAAATTTGAAAGAATGATGTAATTTAAGGATTACTTTATTTTTATAAAATGTTACAATTTTAACCAAATGAAAGGATTCTAGTTAAAAAAAATGGTTGAGATCAACCTTTTTATCCATTTTGATCTTTTTAGACTATACTACTTAGACCTACTTAGACGGATAAAAAATACATCCTTTTAGATACTTATATCTTCTCTGCATTCTTAACCTTAAAAACCTAATCTTTATAGTTTTGATCCTTTATAATATTATGTCAAATTCTTTATCTAAGTTATATTTTTAATAACCTTGATCCAATAAAAGTTTAACTAAATTTGTTAAAAGGTGAAGCCCAATTTAATTTGTTCATAGGGCTGAGATTGATTCAAGGTAGAAAGATAAATATTGCTCTTGAATCTTTTATATACAAAACTCTAAAATAGATTATGACAGGGGATAACAAGAGATAATAAACAAGGAAATTAGAGAATAGTGAAAAGAAAAAAACAGATATAACATTATAATGAAAAAAAAGATTCAGAGAGAATAATATAATGAGTAAGAAGGAATGGGAAAAGATAAAGAATGAAGGTGAGGATAAAAAACTATAAAATGAGTCGTGGGTAGAAGGAGAAGTCTAAGAATTATCTAGGAAAATAGAAGAGAAGTTGCATTGCAACTTTCAAAAGCTAATTTCAAACACCATAATACCCAACATCATTCTTAAGTACAAAACCAAACCTACGATACTATTATAGGTGTCACCACAATAATCCTCCATACCACATGGTAAATGTAACTTAAATGTGTGTATTTAAATATTTTTCTCTTTATTCTTTTATGCATGAGATTTTACAAAGTTTCTTGCTCCTGTTTCAATATATATGTTATATATTTTCTTTTTTTTCATCGTAATTATGGTATACTAGTTAATGATTATGTCAAGTAGATCTTCTTACCAAATTATCTAGAGTCTTGTCTTAGTAATGATATTTTGGTTTACCTAAGAGAAGAAATTTGATTTTTTTTCTTAAATAGTGTTTGAGCTTGTATTTCCTTTAAATTTAGGGTTTATAATGCTATTAATCATCTGCAAAGTTGTCAATTCCATTTTATTGGGTGTTTCATTTTTTTATTTGGAATTGAATGTTTCAGTTTCAGAATGTTTCTATATGTCATTTTGGGGTTATACTACACACACACACACACTCAACAAACATAATTCAAATTCAAGATAAATTAACTATAAATTATGCAATATAAACACAATATCAAACAAATATAATTTTAAAACTTAAAATATATATAAATAGTCAAGATTAAATGAATTTTTAACTTAAAATAATTCAACCTAAACAAAATATCAAAATATCATGAAAGTAAAATATTTTAATACAAATATTTTAAATATAAAGTCAGGTCAATGTTTTTACATAAATGTTTAACTTAAAGTAATGGGATCTAAAGAATCCCTTATTTTGTTCAAATTTCTACAAAGTATAAATATGAAAAAACAACAACATGAATATAAATCATATATATTAGTGATAAATCTAATTTTAAAAAATTAATATCATTCTTAATGAAAATAATAATAATAATTATCAGTGTTATTATTAATATCATTGTTATTGAAAATTGTTATGGAAAAGAACTTTTTTATATTTGGGTGGTTTAATTAATTAAATTAAACCAGGTTCAATTTGATTCAATGGCTTTTTAAAACCGAAATGAAATATATGAAATGAAACCGATATATTCTGACCAAAATTTAGCTGAAAAATCCAGAACGGACTGAGATTTAAAATAAGAAGAAAATTGTTTCATTTTTTGAATTTACATGAAATGTTTTGGGCATTCTAAATAAAATGAAACGTAATTGACAACCATAATTATAAGTAAAGATGAAGCGGTATTTAGAAAAAAACATTTTGAGTACATTTAGTCATATACATAAAATGAGTCAATATATATAATAAGTCAAGCTCTAATTATTGGTTACATCTAGTCATAAATCATTTATGTCACTTTTAATTATTATTTTTGGATAATATTTGATGAATTATTAAAGGTTTGGTGTGCCTCAAAATGCTTTTTTTTTAAGCTTGAGCATATACCAATATCTCATTTCTATTTCTATATTGCTCGAGCTTTAAATAATTGTTTCATGGAAAATAAAAATAAGATATTAGTATATGCTCAAGCTTTAAAAGTTCAAATGATGAGGTGTAAATTGTATAGGTTACATAATACTTAAATATTATTTTTTATATTAAATAAAATTTCAACCTGATCCCAGTACGAACTAACTAGGAGCTTGTTTGATGTTATGATAACGGTTGTTTTTCAATGTGTTTTTATTGGAAAATATATTGATATAATATTTTTTATTTTTTAAAATTTATTTTTAATATCAATATATTAAAACAATATAAAACCATAAAAAAATAATTTGATATAAATAAAAAAATTAAAATACAAAAAAAAGAGACCCACTGAAACAAGATTAGATTTGATCCCAAATTGGACTACGATAAATAGTTGGGTTTGGTGTCTGAACAAGAAGATCTGGTCCAGACCCAGCTAGATAATGACCAACTCTGAAGGATATGCGACCACCGAAAGTAGTCGTTGGAGAGATGAATGACCAAATTATCATTACATTGATGCAACAAAGGTGGCTGCCAAATCCTATCTTGCCAATATTACAGACAGACACCCGCCTCAAGATAATTTGTTTCAATCTATTAAGAGTTAATTATAATCTAGTCCTTTAAGTTTAACGAGACGAATTAATTAGTCCTTATTGTTTATAAACTATATTTCTAATCCATATATCTATCTATTTATTTATTTTTTAAAAAATAAAAAGGTTAAAGGAGAGACAGGTAATGTGGGAAAGTTTTCTCATGAAAGAATTCATTCAGAGAACTAAAAGTTACTGAACCGAGGATTGTCGATCGGGAAACTACATGAACT
Organism: Populus euphratica; assembly: GCF_000495115.2. Lineage (NCBI taxonomy): Eukaryota > Viridiplantae > Streptophyta > Magnoliopsida > Malpighiales > Salicaceae > Populus > Populus euphratica. The sequence continues at coordinate 35,019 of NW_011500519.1, forward strand.
AATTAACTAGTTTCAATAAAATACAAGGACTTATTTATAATTTACAATTTCATTTTTTGTTTTCATTTCATATGTTAATGTGACGACACTTCATATCTCTCTCTCTCTCTCTCAACTTTTGTTTAGTTGCAGGCCAGGTGTTAGTCAGTGAGTGCGTGGTAGTGTTTGTATGGAGGAAGGACCCTGCCTTTCTTTTTGATGCTTTAGTATTTCAACTCTTCTAACAAGTTCAATCTTTAGCTTAGCTAATAAAATACTGTCTGCTTCAACAGGAGCAGAATTCTTAACTTCTTCATGACCTCACAGTCCTCCTGGCTACACCTCCCCCTCTCCCTCTTTTCTTTCGCACTTTAATAAACCCCAACTTTTCGCTTTGTTTGTTCGAGTTTTGTTTTTTGCACTCAGTGCGCTGTCTTATTTATGAATCTGGTTCCTAGTTATCACTGATGTAAGTTGCTACTCTCTTTGTCTCCCAACTTCTTTACGCACAATCTTTCCTTCTTTCTTTGTTTAGCTTAATCTTCTCTTATTTATGAATCTGGTTCCTAGTTACCACTAATGCAAGTTGTTACTGTTTCTGTCTACCAGCTTCTTTATTCAAAATCTTCCTTACTTTAGCTTAATCTCCTTCTCATCACTTAAGCTCTCTCCCTTTCAATTTTAGTTTGTTTGATGATTTCAACTGAAGTTGACAACTCCATTTCTTTTCTTTCTTTTGTGATTCATAGGAAGACATATTATTGCTAATTCCAATATTTCTGTTTTTAGATGTTAAAGTTGTACTTTAAAGCCTGTTGCTTTATTGTTATACTTACTACTACTATTACTTGTAATCAAGACCACTTATATACCTATCCTTTTCATCAAAACTAGATTTGATGGGCCTCCTACTCTTCTAGCTGCTTTCGCATCTGGGGTTTCTATAGTTGGTTTGCCTCTGAAAGATTAATTCCCTTTTTTAGTGCTTGCTTGTAAGATTTGTCTCTTAACTAGAGACTGATCCCTACGCATATCTTGTATTATTGTTGTCATCACTATCTACTCCAGTCCTGTATTGTTATTGTTATCGTCGTCACTTTCAAAAAGAAGCTTAGCTCATTTGTTTGAAGAAAAGGAAAGATGCGGTTGTATCATGTGGCTATTGGATTAGTTTCATTGCTTTCAATAGTGAGTGGTGCAATGACCATAGGTGCCAACTGGGGAATGTAAGCTACCTACCCTTTGGATCCAACAATTATGGTGAGGCTGCTTAGGGAAAACGAGATCCAAAAGGTTAAGCTTTTTGATGCAGATTATGATACTCTAAAAGCTCTTGGTAAGACTGGGATTGAGGTCATGGTGGGTATCCCAAATGACATGCTTGCTACTCTGGCTAGTAGCATGAAGGCTGCTGAGAAATGGGTTTCCAAAAATGTCTCCGCACATGTCACCTCAAATAATGTCAACATCAGGTCAAATTTACTCTTGCTTTCATGTGTGTGTGTGTGTCTTGTTTCCTGACTTGGTTTACAAGAAATTGAGATTATTAGCTGAAATTAATTGTTTGTTTTCCTTCCTTTGAACTGTTGGCAATTATTGTGATAATTTATCTTTTAGTTTGTGGTTGTTGAGAGAAATATTGTTCGGAGGGTAAGGGTGTTGCCTGGTCTTATGTTCAGTTATGCCAGTTCCAAATGGCGTGAAATTTCAAGATTAGATGTAGTAAGTTAGATGCTGGGATGTCATTATATCTTGTCTTCATCAGTTTGAGAGCCTTTTCTCTGCCTGCCTCATTGAAACTGATCTATAATAATGTCTAAAGCTCTCTTTTAATTGTTGGCGGATTTATCTGTACAGTATGTTGATGTCCCTTTCGATTTATTGCAGACTAACTAAACAATGTCATGTTCTTCAAAAGATTTAAATTAGAATTTGAATTAACTTAAGTCTTTTTGTTATTGGTGACAGATTTTATCTGCACATTTTGTTGTGGTCCCTCTTGATTTATTACGGACAGCACAGTCATAACTCCAAGAGGTTTCAATTAGAATTTGGATTGACTAAATGACTGTGCTTTATCATCATGTTAACACCAACAAATTAATTCTTGTCTGGCTATATGTTTTTATCTGATACAGCCAAGAGACAACTCGATGAAGGTAACTTAACTTGGCTACGTAATTGTGGGGGTTGTGTTTGATGTTTGGCACTTTTGTGAATTTGTCTTACCATGATTTATTTTATAGCCTTTTGTTTTCTCTATCTTTCTTTATAAGTTATTTATATTGGGGATTCCTAGTTTATCTTGAAATTGCTACACCAAGAAGTGATTTTATGGGTTCTATTGCATGAAAGTTAGTCACTTGCCTTGGTTCCTGCTTAGAGATTTTAAAGACTTCCGATTATACTCTCCAAAATATTTGAAGATTTTCTACTGTCTAGCTCATTTATCAGCAAATGTGTTATGGAGTTCAAGTTGCACCTTTTAGGTATTGGCCGAATCCCAGGTCCCTTCTTCCAGTGAACTTTAAGTCCCATTCTTCAGTCATGGTTTCTTGCATGTCCTGGGTGATTCCATGCCCTATTCTTCAATTAATCTTGCCCATTAGATGGTGGTGCTTGGTCTAGAAAAAGTTGAATATGAAATCTTATCTTTTTGTCTTGGTTTTGGTTCACATGAAAGGAATGAACTGGAATAATTTACGATGCATCGGACAAACATAAATTTGATTGAGGGAAGCATCATGGTCTTTCTGACTCTTCTGCGCTCTAACATTCATAGTTTGGGTGCAATCTTGATTTAGGTTCCCAAAAGGCCTTCTGTTTTCATAAGTTTCTTGTTTTCTCATTGTACATTTTGATTATAAAATGTAATGTTGGAATAGGAATTGAACTATCAAAGTGTCAAAAAGGCCGCAAACTATGCAAAGCAAAGTCAGGTAACCTTGCCTGCAAAATTCCAAAAAAAGAAAGAAGCAATAGAACAATCAAACTAAAATCTGGAGCCAGCAACTCTTAACAATTTCCTCCAGAATATTAATGGTATGGGATCATATTAGTTGGACTGAACTTTGTGGTCCCATTTGTTTTGATCCTCAGTTACACTAGATGTTAGTGGCTCTACTTCTTTCTTGTAGAAATCTCATATTTAAACATCCAGAAATACAGTTCACATCATTCTATCACTGTTCATATCATCAGATGTGAATAGATTCCATTTGTCAATAAAATCACTTGTGTTTTCTGCTAATTTTATGTTACCCTGAATGTGAAATTGTCCTGAAATTCACCTCTAAAAAAAAAAAAAGCTCTTGAAAGCAAGTGCACGTAGTGTTAACTATGGGAGACATCATTAACATAATGGCACTGGCATCTTTATGTATTTGGCTGATATAATCTGTCTGAAAAAAAAAATTCGAACATTCATCCTTTCTAAATGTATGGTATGGAAATGATGGGCTTTAGCATATTGGATGGGCATGCATCTTTTGCATGTCCTGGAATTTGTTGTCGCCATCTTGGATTTACAGGTTCTTATATGCCTTTAGACATGAAATGTGTACCCAACGATTTTGGTGTAATTTTATTTTGTCTAGATAGAGGTGATGAAATCTTTGGAGGTTTATAAGAAAGATAAAAGGGTTCCATAGACTTCTGCCATTTTGTTGTCTTGTGAAAACTTGACATCAAGTGCAGAAATATAGGCATGACTTGACACTAATTAATTTGCTTTTTGTCTAACTTATCAAATTATTCTTGTACAGATATGTTGCTGATTAGTACTTAAAAGTGCATTTTTATCATGGTTTTATATCATTATTTTGCACTTGAAGTATCAATAACTCCTTAACTAAAATATTTCCAGTGGGAAAGGGACTCCATTAAAGCCTAATGCTGATATTAATGCCTATTTGTTTAGTCTGATTGATGAGGATGCCAAAAGTGTTGATCTTGGGAACTTCGAACGGCACTAGGGGGTATTTACATTTGATGGAATGCCCAAATATGCTTTCAACCTTGGCACAACAAATACAGAAGCTTTAATTCCAGCAAGAAGAGTCAGCTACCTGGAGCGTAAATGGTGTGTGATGAAGCCATCGGCCAAGCTTGATGACCCCCAAGTGCCACTAAGTGTAAGTTATGCCTGCGGACTAGCTGATTGCACTAGGCTTGGTTATGGGACTTCATGTGGAAATTTGGATGCTAGGGGGAACATCTCATATGCATTTAACAGTTATTTCCAGATACAAAATCAACTTGACGATGCATGCAAGTTTCCAAACCTTTCGACAATCACTAAGACAGATCCATCTACTCCAACCTGCAAATTTGAGGTAATGATTGAGTCATACTATGGCGGTGCGGTATAGGCACTCGGGCATGCCAAGAAGGCAGTGGGTTTGGTTGCATGTCTCATTCTATTTTTCTTAGAAATTGTGTAAACCTCAAAGCTCCCCTAACTTTTTGTGGTAGCAGTTTTCATCAACTAGTCTCATTAATCTAGTGTGTAGGATATAAAGGAAGCTAGCCAAGAGCGATTTTGGAATTGAATAGATTGTAACTTGATTTTTGTGTGTTCTAGAAACGAATGTTCGAATGTATGAAAATAAATTGTTAAACTATTTAATATATGCATGCATATTTAGAAAATAAAGCTTGCGAATGGAGGCCATATCATACCGAGCTGATCAGTTGGAAAACGTGTTGCAGTTCTGAAAGTTATGGTAACTAAACAGCCATGGGGGATTGGTTGCTTTATCTATTGAACTAGAACACCTTGTATCTAGGTATCAGTTAGGAACCCAGAATATTATGTGTTTTGGCAAGCAACTAAGAAGATAGCTCCAGCTCCCCAACCACTAGAAGAATGCTCGATCGCTACATCATTAGATTGGACACTGCCTAACATCTCCCAAACATTGTTATGGAGATGGTTTTCAAAGACTCCAAATTAATGCTAATGAAGTCCACCTTCCATGGTTGCATTTTTTCTACAAATTCTTCCACGCTTTTTTAGGGTCCCCGCAAGACCAGGCCCAGCAAGACAAGAACGATGTTTTGTAATGCAGTGACAAACCCCAGGCACAACCTCCCTTGCCAATGGAGTAGAATCAATAATCCAGGATCAAGAGAATATCGATGCTAATTAGCATTCACCTTCAAACCTTGAAGTGGAATGATTAAGACATGTATACTTTGTGCCATTATATAATTAACATGTTTCTACTTGAATTCAAAGCTTTATGTAAGAGTAAAATCAATTATTAAATGTTTAGCTGGTGATACATTACTGATAGAATAATCTTTCTAAGGTCAAATTCTAATCTTGAATGTATGCTCCAAAGGTTGAATAACCATGAATATCAGAACAACCATGAACAAGACCTTATCATAACCTCAAAGGAAAAGATATAAATCATACCTCAAAAACCAAACATTTGATTCAAGCAATCTAAGAGAACCCGGACATAAACTTCTTATCGTGTACAATGGTGCAAGACAATGTTTAACATCCGAGGAAATCAACTAGAGTGTGGTGAACCTCTCTATCAATCTCCAAAAAGACTGGAATCAAACCTCTGCATAACAACCAAAAGAAGAACCTACACTTCAACACACCTTCATGGAGATGACTCTATAGATGTGTGTAGCTGTGGGATGATCGTGGGTTTAATTAGTGAAGCAATACTATGCATGTGGGTGATTCGTTTCTTTCAGCATGAGTTAAACACGAAACGATAAACCAAAAAAAAATAAAAGCGGTATCATAAAATTTTCTTTATCAGTTTGTTTTAATTTACTTCATGGCCAAGCATTACAAAATAAATAAACAATTTTTTTTTGCATGAATTAACATTTCATAAAATGAAAAAAATATTAGCATTACAAAATAAATAAATAAATATTTTTTTTGCATGAATTAACATTTTATAAAATGAAAAAAATATTTGTGTTGACTTATTTTTAAAATATTTGTTGCATGTATATTTTTAGCTTAATAACATTATTAAACCCATTAAAAACTTGACCCGGGTTAAATGACTTATTGGTCTACATATTCAAAATACAAAAAAATATCTTCTTTTTATAAAGTAAAAAATAATAATTAGTAAATTATAGATTTTTTGAAGGAATAGGCCAAAACTTATTTTCAGCGTAGATACGGGTTCAATGTTTTATTTTAATAATTTTGATAAAATATCCTACAATTAGAGATTATTATCATAATTTTTTTAATAAAAATACCTAATTTTGATGAAATCTCCTACATTTAGAGATTAACACCATGATTGTTATAAAAACACTCAACTTTGATGAAATCCCTTACAATTAAGGATTAAAATAATGATTATTATAAAAACTCCTTAACTTTGATGAAATCTCCTACAATTAGAGATTGATGTCATAGTTTTTGTAAAAATACCTAACTTCGATGAAATCTCCTACAATTAGGGATTAAAGTAATGGTTTTTTTTTATATAAAAATTTTAGCTTCAACAAAATCTTCTTTGTTAGGGATTATCATTATTTTTTTAATGAGTCTTTTATTTTTAAGAACTGATATCTTATTTTTATTAAATCACGAATAAGCTCAAAAATATATCCTTTTTTAATCATAAATGAAACGGTAAAAGTGATGCTTATCTTTTATTAATCATAATTAACTTAGTACAGGATCTCTGAATAAATCAATGTTTTTTTATGATCTCTAATTTTTTTAATTATTAGATAACGACTCCAAAATAATTAATTCATTTTGGTGTTAATTCATCATGGTGTGACATATAGGATGATAACTATATTTCTTATTACATTTTTAGCTCTTTTCC
>NW_011500519.1:41869-49513 GCF_000495115.2 Populus euphratica
TCTTTCCCTGTAACATTTGAAAAATTAGTTAAGATTTTTAATTATAATAAAAGTATATGGTGACTTTTTTTTCTTTTTTCTTTTTTTTTTACATGTAGTTAGCTTAGATTTTCCTTGTGACAACTAGTTTATAGGTTGAGGTGGTTAAAATCATTTTTTAATGTAATAAAAAATATTCAAGTTGTAAAAAACTATTTAATATTTTTAAATTTGACCCAATATGTCAACATTAAAACCTCTTAATCTAATTCCTTGTCCAACTTGAGTTTAACCAATCGACTTGGACGGTTTAAAAATAAAGTAACGGATATGTGAAAAAGCCCAAGAATGAGATTGATAGAAAAAAAAATCTTTTGACTGCTTATCTAAATCAAGTTTAAAATTAAAATTATTTCAAATTTGCTATAACGTGAGCCAATCAATTTACCTGATTCAAAAATAACTTAGTTAATTAGTAAAAAAACTTAAGAATAAAAATGATAACATTAACAAAATTAACAAAAAAAAAAAAAAAACTTCTTGATTCAACTCCTTATCTTGCCTTGGTTTAAAGTTAATATGTGCTACAATTGCACAACTTGATCCAATCACCGTGTTCAATGCAAAAGAAAACCTAAACAACTGTTATAAAAAGTATAAGAATAAGATTAAAAAATATTAAAAAATTAAAAAAAAAGTTGGATTAAAAAAAAAAGATTTTAATGGTTCATATAAATAGTGAAACTCGACAAAGAATCTCAGTTTATTTTAGCATACAAGGTACCATTAACTCTGGTCGATTTGCGAGTGAAGTGATTGGAGGCCATAGGTTGTAAAAGAAGATGATGGTGCTTCATTTTAGTCAAGATTAGATCCATTTGCAAGTGAAATAGAAGTGAAATGGATTTCTCTCCACTTGTTTCAGACACTCACATTCTAGAATCCTCCAAGAAACCTTGCCATGCATGGATCAAAATCAAAGAAATCAGGAAGAGAGAGAGAGATAGAGAGAGAGAGCTAGGTGCAAATAATTTCAGCAATTTCTGTCTTTTTGCCATGCTTGCGGATTTTACTTTTGTTTGCGAATTTGGTTTGTTTTCCAACACCCTGAAACCCACACGGTGTTCCTCCACCGCCGTAAAATTTATGGAGAAGGTTATGTTTTAGTCACTGTAATTTAAGATGTGTTTCATTTTGGCCCTCTTAATATCAATATTTTTTTGGTAATTTCACCATCAATCTTAAATTTTCAATTGTACTACCAAATAACTTTTATTTTTAAATTGGATTATTGCGTTAAATAAAATCAACAAATTTATTAATTATCTGCTTATTCTTCATGCGATCCCCATCAGATGATGAAACTAAAAAGGAATTTCAGCTTTTGATACAGTGTGAGAGAAAGATATTTGAGTGAATAAAGCTACTATTTGAGAGATTTAAATTTTATGTTTTGATATAATGCAGAGCACATGATCTATATTATTAAAAAATTAAAGAAAATGGGATCACATGAGGACGACGTGAACACTTAATGATTTTATTAATTATATTTAATGAAATGGTATAATTGAGAAACACATTTTTTATTATGATATAAAAAATACTTTAAATGTGAGGTTTGCCGGAAAAAAACTGGAAAAAAAAAAAAGCAAAGCCCAAACGGTGCGTTTTAATATGGGCGGGCTCACACTAAACTTGAAAATAAAAAAACAGAACGGTGGAAATTCGAAAAAAAAAAAAAATCCCAAATTTCAAAAGCAGTTATCTTCTCACACTAGAATCGAACCGATCATCGAAAATGGCAGAAGACAACAAAAAGTCAGAGCCGCGGCGAAGGGGATGGTCGATAGCCGACTTCGAGATCGGAAAACCCTTAGGGAGAGGGAAATTCGGCCGGGTCTATGTAGCCAGGGAAGTGAAGAGCAAGTACATAGTGGCATTGAAGGTGATTTTCAAGGAACAAATCGACAAGTACAACATTCATCATCAATTGAAGAGGGAAATGGAGATTCAAACCAGTCTCAGTCACTCTAACATTCTCCGACTCTACGGTTGGTTTCACGATGACCAACGCGTCTTCATGATTCTTGAATACGCTCACGGCGGTGAACTTTTTAAAGAGCTTAGAAAGTGCGGTTCTCTCTCTGAGCAAAAAGCCGCCACGGTCCGTCTCTCTCGCTCTCAATTTATTTTTACTGATTATTATTATGATTCATTTTATTGTTAATTAATTTCAGTATGTTGCGAGTCTGGCGAATGCATTGGCGTATTGTCATGAGAAGGATGTGATTCACAGAGATATAAAGCCTGAAAATTTGTTGCTTGATCACGAGGTGTGTTGCTCTTATTTGTTTTTTAATCAGAATTTGTGATTAATTAAATAATTGTACTTAATTTTGTTTAAATCCTTGTATGCTTATATTTCGATTGCAGTTTAGATTAATATGAGCAATTTTGAGGTTATCTATTAACAGATAATATCCTCTCTTTTTTTTTTGTTGTTGATTTGAGAACTTTGTTGAATGCTAACATTTGAAGGGTCGACTGAAAATTGCGGATTTCGGGTGGTCTGTGCAATCGAGGAGCAAAAGACACACTATGTGTGGAACTTTGGATTACTTGGCACCGGAAATGGTGGAGAATAAGGCTCATGATTATGCTGTTGATAACTGGACTTTGGGAATTCTTTGTTATGAGTTCCTCTATGGGGCTCCTCCCTTTGAGGCTGAGAGTCAGCGTGATACGTTCAGAAGGTGGGAAGGGTTGTGTTTTAATGGGTTATTTGGTCTGATTTGTGTAGAGAATTGAACTGGGATTTATGTGGAAAGTGAATTTTGTGATGCAGGATTGTGAAGGTTGATCTTACTTTTCCTTCCACTCCTCCTGTCTCTGCAGAAGCAAAGAACCTCATCACCCGGGTAATTTTTTTTTTAAGAGTAACGGTATTGCCTTACTAGTATTGTCTCAACATGGAATTGCATAACTGTGGGGTTCAATATGTGATCTGGGTAATTTCTTTTTTGCAGCTTTTGGTCAAGGACTCTTCAAAGAGGTTGTCTCTTCAGAAGATCTTGGAGCACCCATGGATAATCAAGAATGCAAATCCAATGGGCACCTGTGATAAGTAGTAACATTTTCTAACTTGTGTTCTATTTTGAATTTTGTATCTAATGTTTTTGTCTTTGAGAACGCAAAGCTACTTCTAAAACGTTGTATTGACCTAGAAAGATGTTTGACTATCACTGCTTGGAACTCGAATATTAACCCTCTAAGGTGAATGCATCATAATTATATTCAGTCAGTTGTGTTCTATGCTCTAATTAATAATAGACTAGATTTCTGGAAGTGGTTCCCCACCCACTCGATTTAGAGTGTGTTTGTTTGTGAGGTGAGCTGCCCGGCACAACTCTTAAACAAACACACTCTTAATCTAATAAGTGATTTGGAGACCGGTGGCAGTTAATGCATTTTTAGGAAATTTTCCTGAGATGCATTGTTGAGATTGTACTAATGGCATTAAGTCATGGTTCCTGAAAATACATAAAAAAAAACTAAACAATTTCCATATATAAACCTATAATATTCTTTCACTCCCACCTCTCCTACTATTTCCTTTAGTTAGAATCCTGAATCCAAGGACTCTGCTTGGGCTTCCCAACATTCCCAAGCGCCTTCCAAACAACACTGTTGCACTTGAACCCTGAACCAAAAGCAAGTTGCCAGATCCTATCACCTTGTTTGATCCTTGTATTTGTCTCCAAGTAAGCGAGTTCATACCAGACACTGCTACTCGAAGTGTTCCCAAATCGCTCCAAAGTTTTCTTTGATGCCTCCATGTATTCCTCTGTAAGCTCCAAGTTCTTCTGTATTTCATCTAGCACCTTTTTGCTAGTTGCTAGGATGCACACATGCTCAAAAGCAAGCTTGTAGTTTGGAATGTATGGTCTGTTTTTCTTCTTGAAGAGCAAATTAGTGAAAAAATGAACTTGTTCAGACACAGGAAGGACTAAAGGGCCTAGAGTGGTGATGTTGGCCTTGAGTGCATGGCCTCCCACCTCAACCAGATCCTTGCTAACTGACAGACCTTGCTTTCGTTCTGCATCTTCCCTTAGATGTATGCTTTTGAAGCTTCTGTTGTCCATGCCTTTGTGAGTTCGAACTAGCTGCATAGCAAATTTGAAATGTTAATAGTGCTCTGCTTTGACAAGTATGATAATATAATTTCACTGCTAGCACAAAACTATAGGGACAACACATGTATAGGGACTTGAGATTGCGATTAGTCAAAAGAAATATCTGAAGGAATAGGAAAAATATAGAGGTAGTACCTGCTTCAGTTCATACTTAGATCGCCATCGGTCAAGGCGGCAACTGGATAGAAGCATGGCTGCTGCGCCAAGTCTGAAGAAACAATTAGGAAGGAGCATATTCATATCATTGCCACTGTACCATGTATAGCTCACAGCTTCTGTGCTCACCACCAGTGCATAGCATCCAGGATATGCATTCAGAAGGTCTTTAGCTAGATCAATAGCTATAATGCCAGCAGCACATCCCATGCCACCGAGATTGAAGTTTTGAATATCATGCCTAAGCTTGTAGTGATTTATTACCATTGATGAGAGTGATGGGGTAGTATTTAGGATCCCACAGTTGACAATAAGAATTTTTATGTCCTTGGGCCTTATTTTTGTGGCGGCAAGAAGGTCATCTACTGCTCCAAACATGACCATTGCTGCCTCTTCACGGCCATCCTTTAGTGTTATCTTGTGCCCAGGTTGAAAAACTATTCTAGGCATGTAGGTCTCATCTCCAATGCCAGAATTCTTGAGAGCTCGGCGCTGAAACTCTATGGCGGCACCATTAAATTTGCCAGATTTCTTCGCCAACTCGATGAATTCATCCTTTGAAATCTGTACACAACATAACAAGAAATTACTGTTATTCTGTGTGTGAATCCACATTGTTTTTGGTGGCAAGATTATGATACTTGATTTACAACAATTGATAGAATGATCTATTTAGAACACAGGTTTTTTTTTTTTTTTTTATAAGATTTGAAGAACACAAGTTAATTACCTTGAGTTCATTTGGTGGACGATAACAAGCAAAGTCGACTAAATAAGTAGACCGAGGGCTTAAATAAAGATAAATGTATATAATTAAACTCAACAATCCCACAATGAAAAGTGCATCAATGGGGTCACATTTTAGACAGAAATCTCGCCAGATGAAGAGCTTTCCAATCTGAGCACTGAAGATCACCATGAGAACTGGCGCTGTTAGGAAATAAAAGACAGGGCTAAGGAGATAGGAATATCCGAGCTTGACATATTTCAAGTTAACCGAGTTGAGGAAATCCGGCAACCCTCGTCGAACCCTCACAGAGAAGTTCAAAGATCCAGCATATGGCCCAGAATTCTCTATGCCCCGGTTCACAATTTCAGTGGATAACAACTCCTGCTCTCCTGCCATCGGAAGCAGTTTTATGAAACCAAGTAACGCTGGAGAGACCAAGAGGGTTATAGGAGAAACAACGTAAGCCCAGACAGCATCGGAGGTGAAAGGGGTGTGAAGAAGGAGGGCTGCCACAGAAAGGATTTATAGCTGTAGTAGGAAATAATATAATAAAGCATGGAGTTACGTGATGGCTAATACCACTCAGGAGAAGCTAACAGAAATAGGCAGGCTCTTGTGCATGAAAGCGAGTGAACAGCGGATTTCTATAACCCGAGAACTGGTGCTTGGGATAGATTTTTTTTGTTTTTTTGTTTTAATTAATACAGGTATTCAAATTAGCTTGTACTACTTCAATTAATTTTATTCACTTTTTTTATAAAATTTTAAATCTAACTAATTAAATTACACTACTCAAAGTAATGTATAGATGCTTTTGCTTTGCTGCCTTGAAGAGAGGGAAACAGAGAGACCAGTCACAAGGAGCTTACATGATTCAACGAGCGTAGTTCAGATAATTGCTCAAATTTCAGGCACTTAATTTTCCTACAAAACTCAGTGCTTCTACTTTCTAAAGATTATTTTGTCCACGTAAAACAAGAAGAAAAGCTTTGATTTTATTATTAAAATGAAAATATAAAAAAACAATAAAGCTTCTCACGGCATACTCCAGAGTAGATTTTTTTTTTGAATGTATCAAATCAAATTTATAAAAAATTGTGTCCTTTAGGAAATTAAATTTTGACATTGAGAATTATATGCTTTGATAAATATTATAAAGAGTAACTAAAAATTAAGTTGTGAAGTTGAGAAATAAATCTTATGTCGCAAGGGCCATTACATTATTTTTATTAAATTAAATGATAATAATTTTTTTATAAGTTTAAAAACAATTTAGATGACTAGTCAAAACTTATTTTAACTTAAAAAAATTTTAAATATTATATTTTTAATATTAAAGCAACAACATCTTAAATCAATTCGAGCTATATTTTTAAATTCATAACTTAGATCAATAATCTAATTAAATTTAATAATTTTATTTTTTAAAAATTATTTTTTATTTAATTATATAATGATAAAAATACATACATATATGAAAAACACCAAATGAAAATTAAAAAGAAGAAGAAGATCGTGACAAGTTGCACAAAAAAAAACTTGCAAATGTTGTAAAAAGAATGTTATAATATTATTAAAAAATAGAGTAAAAATTGAATGGTATTCAATAAAATAATATCTCACATATATTATTAAAAAAATTAATAACTATATATATAGCCTTTTATTTTAGTATTCAATAACTTTGATAAGTCTTTCTCAATTTATGGATTCATGTATTTTTAACTTTATTTCATTCAATCGTAAACATCTTTACGTTTTCCTACTTAAAAAAATATTTAAAAATTAACCTGGTGAGATTGCAACTGTAATACAACAACAGCGCATTCTTCTTCTTCTACTATGTTAAAAATTAACTTACAATTCTACGCACCACATCGCATTAACTTTTTTTTAATATTTATTAACATATGATTCTTGATTAACAATTAAATTATTTTCTTGATGTCAAAAAAATATATTGACAACACCTGTACATTCATTTTCTTGTGTTGAAATAAAATGATACAACCCACAACAAAGCACGGATCAACAGCATAGTGTGAAACTAAATATTGTGTCGATCAATTTGTGTTGTCCTTCCATACGTGCATGCATGCACTTCAAATACTAAATGCGATTACCAAAGATGAAAATTTGTTGTTTGCAAACATTCTAAGCACTCCCCCCTCAACGGGGATCTCATTACCTGGCAACAGTTTCCAACAAAGATGCTCACACTGAATAAATAACAAACAGTTCATGTCTATTACTGCAACAAAACCTTGAAATACGTTGTACCTAGAGGGAGTCTATCCATTCTATGTCCAGCATGAGTAAATCATCCAATTGTAAATTGTCTATTGAACATAAATCTGGTACTGACGCACTAGCTGGAGCATAACCCTCCACGTTACCTGCATTTCCAGTGGCACTTAAAACCTGCAAATTGGGCAAGGATGGCTCAACCATTTCCACCGGAGTTATCACAGAGGGAGACACTTATGCATTTGACGAAGCAAAGTTAAAGGCAATAGCCTTTATTTCCTTCTTGAACAATGCATCTACTGGACCACTAGGAAGTTGTGGCCTTCTTTCAGCAGG
>NW_011500519.1:49535-60433 GCF_000495115.2 Populus euphratica
GCCGCCTTCTTTCAGCAGGAAAATTGAATTGCCCACATTCACCACGAATACAATACTGGATAGCATCACATGCTCGAGCTGCTTTCTCGGGGGCATCATAAGACCCCAGCCATATCCTTTGTCCAGTCTTCGGAACCCTTATTTCAGAAACCCATTTGCCCCATGTCCTCATTCTGACACCCCTGTAAATTCCTGAATTTCTCCCTCGAGGAAATTTCTTAGGAGGAGCAGAGGACTGACAGGGATCCATGAGGAGGAGGTGTTCAACAATTGAATGTTTAAGGGTAAATGCAGGTAACTGCAAATCATGCAACTTAGATGTGAACAAGATAAGTGATGCAGCTCAAGCCTAGGGGAGCAGGTGGGGCTAACATGATAATGGCACGCGATGTTACAAAATGCATGTGGCAGTGGAGATACTGTCACGTTGTCAGCTTGCCATAGACTTGGAGTTTCCATTTGCAAAGAACAGCAATTGGCAAGACACAAATGTAATGCATTTGTCACGTGGACATTCTTAAATAAACAACCTGAACCTTCCCATTAAGGAAAAAAAACAGACAACTTTCTATGAGTAAAGATTATCATTCATTAGACAGAATATCAAGCTCACCAATATGGAATTTCTGTTAATTAAAGAAGATATGATTTACCAAAAAAACCAAGATGAAACAAAATACAAAACAGGACATAAATGCCTCCTCTTGTTATGTTTCAGTAACCATAAGGGTTCATCTGTCTATAACGCATCCAGAATTCAAAATTCAAACACAGACAGAAAACTTAATTTCAGCTATCAGCCTTCATTCTAAGCAATTGTTGGAGTTTCTTATCCCAATCCAAGACTTCTCAGTCTTTCAGATGCCTTGAGTAAACTGTCACAATGTCTATATCAAACTATCACCTGTCATAGAGAAAAGGCAACATCAAGCTTACACCTGGTGAACCAGGATAACTCCATTTTGGTTAATATTAATTTTCCTTTATGTGCTCCCACAGTTCCAGCACTATGCTAACATAAAACTGTTCAAAATTATATTCCGGTACTTACAAGTCTCGAAACATGTTTACATGGCACAGTGTAACTCTGAGTTCCAACAATCACTACCCAGGAAGTTATTTAAGAGAGTATTAAAGACTAGAGTAGAAGTTACATGTCTTCTCCATACTAAACTAGCATCTAGCAAAACACAACACTACCAAAGACACGTTGTCATTCTCTTCTGTACCCTTATCATGTTTCTGAAGTCTGAAACCACTTTATTTTTCTTGAGAGGAGGGGGGGGACACCCCAATCTGCTCTCGCTTGCCACTACTAACCAGCCATACTAGTCAATAAGAGTCAGACTGACAGCATCTCAATCGCAACACAAAGTTGTTAGCTCACTAATCATTCCTTCACAATTTTTGTTTTCAAAAGCCATCCCATAATCTATGAGAATTTGAATAAAAACAGCATTGATCAGAGAAGTATATCCACCACGATTAGAATCACAATAATGCTAGCAGAACAAAATGTTAAGCCCCAGTCAGCAACCTATGATCGAAGTCTTAAACATGCAGGAATTCTCACAATACGATGAAGATCCAACTTAATTCAAGAACATGAAACTTTTGACCTTGTAGGTTAAGTACAAAGTTAAATGTACATAACATGACATATACGATACTCCTCGCTCAGTCCACTTCACCTTTTGTTTGTACAGAAACACAATACAGAATGAAGATTGAATTGTTCACACAAACCTTTCCTTAGGAGGTCGAAGAAGTTGGTGCTTCCGCCCCTTTAGTTTTCGAAGCAGCATTATCTGCTGCTGATGGTGGCACATATATCCTTGCTTTCTTGAGAATTTCAGCAACAACCCAATTTTTCCGTTTGCTTAACGGCCTCGAAGGATCCAATCTAACCTGAAAGCCCACCCAATTCCACAGATTCGAAAACTTTAAAAAATTTCTCTGTTTTTTTTTTCATGTCGTTGAATTTATTTTCTTTACTTGTTTGAGTAATCAATCAGTTACTCATCATCATAATAATAATAAGAAGATGAAGAAGGAAAAAAGAAGAGCAAGAAGGAGAGGTAGAGGGTACTGACTCGATCGCCGATATTGCAGAGGTTGTTTTCGTCGTGAGCCATGAACTTGGAGGTCCGCTTGACGTATCGATTGTAGAGTTTGTGGTGGAACAGCCTGTCCACCGCCACCACCACTGACTTCTGCATCTTGTTCGACACCACCATCCCCACCACAGACTTCATCCTCTCCCTCTCTCTCCAAGCAAATCCTTAAACCCTATTTTCTCTTTTTACTTCTGAACTTCAGACACCAACGACGTACCGTTTCCTAAATGAAACCTTCGCCCTTACCTGTCCCTTTGTTTTTTTTAAGAAAACTTAATTTATTCTTACATGATCGCACTACAGTTAAATTAATTAATTTTTTAATATAATGAAAGAAGTTCAAGCCCTCTTGAGAGCATAGTTATTAATGGTATAGTTACATCATCTTAATTTTTTTCAGGTATTTTTTATATTAAAATATATCACAATAATATTAAAATATATCACAATAATATTTTTTTTATTTTTAAAAAAATTAATTTTAAGATTAACACATTAAATGATCTAAAATATATAAAAAAATTTAAATATTTTAGAAATACAGTACAAATGTTCTCTAAATCTGACTTGATGAATCATTTTTAAAACTTATTAATATGATTTTTTTTCTAAGTTATATTTAAAATTAAATTATATAAAAATTATATTAATATGATTTAGTCAATTTATTTGATTTAAAAATAATTTGATCGATCAGTAAAATATTATGAGGATAAGATTGATAAAAAAAAATCTTTCAGACTCAATTTATTGTTTAGCTCGAGTTTAAAATTAAATCATGTAAAAATTATCTTAGCAAAATTCAATTGACTTGATCGTCAAAAAGCAACTCGATTGACCCATAAAAAAAATTTGAGAATGAAATTGAGAAAAGAAAACGAAATTTATAGGAAAAAAACTTACCAACTCATCTTCTTATCTATTCCATGTTTAAAATTAAACTTTGTACAAGTTGGCTTGTGAGTCTCAATTAATTTGATCAGTCCAAAAATAATTAAGATAACTAGAAATAAGGAAAAAATTGGAAGAAAAAAATAAATGAAAAGAAAAAAAAAACACCTTCTTTGTGTTCCAATTAATAGAACTCTATAGGGCATGGTCATTTAAGTGTAACAGTAAACATAAATTACTGTAAATTACTATAATATAATTACTATTTTTATTTTAGTGTAAAGAATATAGATTTTTTGTTGTGGGGTAATTTAATCTTTTCTAATGGTTCATTGACCATTAAAAGATTATTCAGAGATATATAATTTTTTTTTGAATTTTTACACAATAAAATTACATTTTTATTTTTAAAGTCAACAAAACATAGAACTATTAATCAAAGGTTTTTTCATCTTTTCACAATCTTTGAAATGTTAAAAATATTTCTTTATCCTCAAGGTCAAAAAAAATTAGAGTTGTTGCACAAGAGGTTTTTTGTTCTTAGGCTATAGTTAAAATATATATTTGCCATTAAAATAGATATAAAAAAAGTTATCCATTTAAGGGTGTTTTTGTCATTTTATATAGGTTTATTTGTAATTTTCCTGGTTATAAGAGGTGTTTTAGTCATTTTATGTTGAGTTTTAAATTTTTTCTTCTAAAAAGTTGTTGCATATACTCATTATGCACCAACATGTTAGTGACATTCATAATCTTTAGACGATGCATGTGACGCCACCCGATAAATAAACCTAGTTTTTCATCATGTTCTTGGAAGCGCCACTAGATCCTATTCTTTATGGTGTGATGCTTGATAGAGGATGAGGGGTGATTTGTCACCTGTAAATGTTTTTCTTTCTTGCTTACTTTCTCTCTTTTCCATGAAAAATGCATGTTTGTCCTCTTTTCCTTTCATTTTTGAATTTTAGTCCTTATGTTTTTATTGATTATTTTCATCCTTGGCCTTTTTAGAAAAAAAAAATTATATATTTTTCAATTTAGCCCTTAAATTATAATTTATCATATATTATTTTTTTCAATCCACTCCTTATTCTTTTGATTTTTGATTTTTTTCTTTAGCTTTTTTGTTAAAGTTTTATTGGTTTTCAAGCTCGTCATTCAATCAAAGTTTATTTTTTTTATTTTTCCAACTTAGCCCTTGTTATTTTTATTTCATTTTTTCTTTTTTCAATTTTGTTTTTCAAATTAACCCTCCAATTTAATTCTTTTATGCCCTTTAATTTATTTTTTATTTTAATTTCCACCTTAATTCTTTTAATTACAATTTTTTATGTGATTTTTTTTTTCAATTTCATCTTTCGCTGTCTAATTAGTTCGGGATAAAGCTTCATAATTTTTCCATTTGTATGACATGGGTTGTGATTTAGGATGGTTGACTCGGGTCTTTTATCCTTTTTAGTTGAATTTTTTTTAAAAAAATTATCTTTCAATGTTAAGTTGATTGAGAATTAGGTTTATAATTTGTTTTGATTTGTTTTCTAAAAGGTTATCTTGATCTCATAATCTAGATCACGAGTTTAATCAATTGACTCAAGTGGATTTCTCTATTTTCTTAATTTTTTTTAGTTTTATTTTTTAATGTTGGATTGATTAATAATTGAGTTTCATAATTTTTTATATTTGCTTTTAATAGGATTATCCTAGTCTCATTATTCAAGTTTAACAAGTTAACTCAAGTTTAATAAACTTATTTTTTTTAATTGATTTTTTTTTAATTTCATCTTTCAATATTGAGTTAATTGAGAATTAGATTTAATAATTTTTTTTGATTTGCTTTTTGCAGGGTTATCAAAATCTTATGACCCAAGTAATAGATTTAACAGGTTAACTTGAGTTGATTTGCATCGATCCAATATGTTATCATTTTAATATTTTAAAAATTATCATCTTGATTTTTTTCTGCTAAAAAACACATTAACAACACCTGAATATTTTTTATATACTAAAAATTTCTAATCGGACTGCAACGTAATGCAGACAATAGTTTAGAATGTCCTGAACAATAACTTAGTGCTAAAATATAAAAAGATTTTCTTTTATATAAACTATTAAAACGAAAGCAAAAAATAAAAATAATTTACTATGATTTAATGCTAAAATGGTGATTTAAGAAGAAAAATGATTTCTCATTATCTGGATCGCAAGTTTTGTGGTTAATCATGTTGGCTCGAGTCATTTATATGTTCTTTTCTAGTTAATATTTTTTTCCCAACCTTACCATTCAAAATTAGATTGATTGAGAATTGAGATTCATAATTATTTTTCGATCTAATTTTTATGGGATTATCAAGGTCTCATGACTTAGGTCATAAGTTTACTATTTGTCAGGTTAACTTGAGTTTTTTTAAAATTAATTTTATCTTTCAATAGTGGTTTGATTGAGAATTGGATTTTATAATTTTTTTTATAATTTTTTTCTATAAAATTATCTTGGTTTTTTAATTTGAGTTTAGTAGGTAAACCTTAATTGACTCATGTCATTTTTTTTTCTATTTGTTTTTCAATTTAATTCTTTAACATTGAGTTGATTGAGAGTTGGACTTCATAATTTTTTTATTTGCTTTATACGAGGATTATTATGATTTTATGACCAGGATCGTGAGTTAGGATGATTGACTCGGATTTTTTATTCTTTTTTAACTTTTTTTTTAATTTCATTATTTAATATTAAGTTGATTAAGAATTAGGTTTCATAGTTTCATAGTTTGTTATGATTTATGTTTTATAAGATCATCCTGGTCTCATGACCTAGGACATGAGTTTGGTCAGTTGACTTGGGTGAGTTTTTATGTGCTTTTTTTAATTATTTTTTTATTTTAACATTTAATATTGGATTGATTGAGAATTGAGTTTCATAATTTGTTTTAATTTACTTTGTATGAAACTATCTCGGTTTCATAACCCAAGTTTGATAAATTAACCCGAGTTGACTTAACTCATTTTCTTAATTGAATTTTATTTTTAATTTTATCTTTTAATATTGGTTGATTGAAAATTAAGTTTAATTTTTTTATTTGTTTTTTACAGGATTATCAAGGTCATGACATAGATAATGTATTTGATAACTTAACTCAAATCAATTAAAGCTGATTCAATATATTATCATTTTAATATTTAAAAAATTATCATCTTGATTTTTTCTGCTAAAAAATACATTAAAAATATCTAGATATTTTTTTACGTACAAATAATCTGATCTGACCAACAATGTAGTGTAGTAATGGTCTAAAATGTCCTAAACAATAACTTAGTGTTAAAATATATATATATATATATATATATATATATAAATTTCTTTTGTATAAACTATTAAAATGAAAAAAAAGAATTACTATGATTTGATGCTAAAATGTTGATTTGAGGGGGAAAATTGATTTCTTGGATGGAAATAGTTAATTAGCACATGCAAATAAGGTGATTTAATGTTGTTTTACTTTTTGGATAAAATGATAGAATCAAAAGATTAAAGACTCAGCCTCCTAATTCCTTGGAGGCTAAATTGAGTTTTTTCCTCATATATTTCACAAGAAGAGTAATATCGTAATTTAATATAAAGAATTTCTTTATCTTATCCAAAAAAATAAAAAACATTTATTTTATTTTTAATTATCCAGTAGTGAGAGGGAGAACCCAAAGACCGCTATCTTCTTTCCTTTTGCTCTTCCCTCTTTAGCTGTTTAGCTTAGCTTCATCACAATTACGAAAAACGCTTTCTTTTGTTGTAAAGTTCTTCTTGATTCTTCTTTTTCGTTGTTTTTTAGCTCTTCAGCTCAGGATATGAGTTTCTGAATTTTGTTTTTTTAAAAGCCAATTTAGTAGTCAAGATATTGAATTTTTTAAGAGAATGCCTATGTTTTTCGTTTGATAAGAAGAGGTTTGATTGTTTCATGATTACAGCGATTTGGAGCAGTGGTTTCTTGTCTTTGGTTTGAAAAGGCTAAAAAATGTTGCTTTCTTGATGACCACTTCAATTGTGTTATGCAACAACCTAAGCTTTAACACTAACCATTACCAAACCCCACTTAGGAACAGGAATTTATTTGCCAAATCATCCAGTTTCTCACTCCAATTGAGTAATAGGCGGAGATTTTGTGGGGTTTTTCCAAAAGCAAAGAAGAATGGGAAAAATCATTCTAAAAAAAAGAGAAGTTGGTGGCGGAGGTTCTTTTTTGATGAAGATGGAAACTGGTTTGGATTAAAGGATGAAGATTTGCTTGATGCTGAGGCTGATTTTTCTGAGAATTCAATTGATGAGGAGTTGTCCGAGGAAGAGAAGTTTGAGGCTTGGAAGAGGAGAGCTGAGGCAATTGTGGAGCTGAGAGAAGCACAAGAAGATATGTTGAATGAGGATAGTAGGAGGTGGGAGGATTGGATTGTGGATTACGGTGATAATGGTCGTGATGATGCTAGTAATGGTTCTTGGTGGAGTCAAGAGTTTGATGGAAATGGTGGAATTGGAAATGGGGACTCAGTAGAGGATGCGCGGTCGGATCCTACTGACCTTGTACCTGAAAAAGGATTTGTTGAGTCTGTTAGAGATTTGGTTCTTGGCAGGGAAGAGGAGGATTTGCTTTATGAAGACCGTGTGTTCCGGTATGCCTCATTGAATTCGGTAAGTGAATTTCATTTCAATGCACTTTGTTTCAGACTGAAGTAATCCCTGCCTTATGCCATTCTTTCCTATGTTGATCTGGTTGTTTATGGGGTATCCATTGAATTCATAACTTGGTCATATGTCTCTGTGCCAATTGAGATTGTGCTCTATTCTATGTGCCTATCGAAAAATGTGGCGCTAATTTTATGAAATCGGTGATCTTTAGTTAATCAATCAAGCTATCTTCCAACCACTTAGCTTTAGCTTTGCAGCACGTAAACTGTAGTGATGCAAAATAATGGACATCCACGTGAAGAGGGATGTGCAATCCTATTTCCATTTTGCACATCAATATATAAGAGGATAAAAGTATCTATACTTTTGGGGTTAAGTTAGATGTAAAGAAGAATTAGACAGAGTATCACTGACTTTTGATGGATTTTAAATAGTATATGATCAAAGTGTTTGGTTATTGAAACAGTTCACAATGGACATTTTACATTTCTGTAAGCTTTGATCTTTGTTGAACTCGATTACTTCATGCTGAGTTACATAAGATATTGTAAATATATGTTTTGTTTATGCTCCCATTATTTTAAAAATCTGCTTATTCAAGCTGGCATGCTTGTACTCAATACACAGCTTGACACCATATCCATATCCATATTCATCTCGTTGCAGGCTAAGTTTTTGGCAGTATTGATAATCATACCCTGGGCCTTGGACTTTGCAGTTCATGATTATGTTCTCATGCCCTTCTTAGACAGGTAATAATTAGGACAAAATGGTTGCTTAAGCGATTTCTCCTAATCTTAATAAGAAGAAATACTTGATATTTACAAGTTGCTTTCTTCTCTACCTGAAAAGTTTTAAAGTACTAGTGCTTATGCTGCACTTAAAGCTGACTTTCTGATTAAGTAACTCAGTCTATGTCACGAACAGATATGTCAAGACTGTACCACTTGCAGCGCAGATGCTTGATGTGAGAAAAAGTCAAAAACTTGAGATGATCAAGGAACTAAAAGTCGAGAAAGCAAGATTGCTGCTTGAGGTAGAGATTGGTAAATCTCCACCTCTTTCTGATGAGGAGGAATGGTGGGAACTACGGCATAAAGCGTAGGGATAACATTTTTTTTGCTTGCTTTGCTAGCTCATGTTTACTACCTATTTGATTCCTCTGTGAATTTTCTCAGAACGCTTCTCATGAGTAGAAGTTTCATTTAGATGGTGTTCTTTAACATTAAATATTAGGGTTATTTTCTTCATAACATTAAACAACTTTGAACAGACCCCCTCACTCCCTGGGAAAAAAAAAGTGTCCATCAAATTGTAGTCAATTTCTGATTGAAAACTACAATATGGCATGTTATACTGGATTTGTTTCCCTATAAATGCAATACTAAGGAAAGTTTTCCATACTCTTTGCTGATGAAAGTAAATATAGTGAATTCTATGCTTTTCAACTTCTGGTTTGTTGCTCAAACAGGTTAGAGCTGCGGGATGATTGGAGGTTAGAAAACCGTAGATCATTTGCCAACATATGGTCAGACATGGTATTTGGGATCTCAATCTTCATTCTTTTGTACTTCAATCAGAGTAAAGTGAGTCATCAGTCGTTCTCTTTGCACAATGCCTTTTATGTATAGAATTGATATATTTTGCATCATTGTAAAAACCTTGATCATTGTCATTGTAATAGCCATCATCTATCAAGCAAAAACTGTGGTATTGTATAAGCAACAATAAGTAGCATGCAGCTTATTTATGGTAAAAGTTGCGGATTTTCATGTTTATATCAATTTTCACCTAGTCTATATTCATTGCTGCGAGAAATTGTTTAGCTTTTTTCAAGAAAACATGGAACCACTCTTGCTTTGCTTGTCTACGAGCATTATTCACTTTTGAAGTTCTTTGCTCTTCTACATTGTTATAGAACATCCCAGGAGTTGTTGCAGAAATACCTGGTGAATAGTTTTCACCTTTTTGCATTTGTTCTGGTTAAATTGCATTTGGAAATGATTCATTCTATCATACCCTTGCATCATGTTTTTATAATTTTCTTTTCTTTTTCTTCTATTTATCCATATTGCAGGTAGCTTTGCTGAAATTTACAGGTTATAAAATACTGAACAATGTTACAGATATTGGGAAGGCATTTCTAATCATACTTATCACAGATATTTTTTTGGGGTAATATTTTTTGCTCTGTACTAAAATACAATCGTTAGTGTATGTTTTCCACTGGTATTTTATTTTGTATGCTAGTTCAGAAGTTGGCTTTGAACAAATTCTGCAAGTGATACCAAATGTAGAATAGCTTGGTGTCAGTCACCGCAGTGAATGTGGAATCTGTAATTGGCTTTGAATGAATTCGTGCAAGTAATAACAATCTTTCAGTTGGTGAAGATGTTGAGATTCCGTATATAAACTCTTTGGCACCATATTGTTTCTTGCAGGGTTTTTCTTAAAAAAATGCTCATTATTCTTCTAAGAATTTCACTTTCACTCTTGTTTGCATAATGAACATTATCCTTTATGAAATTGAATACTGTAGGTATCACTCCGAATCTGGTTGGCAGACCTTGCTGGATGTAATTGTTGAGCACTATGGACTTGAAGTTGACCAATCTGCTATCACCATTTTCATCTGCCTCGTTCCTGTTGTCATTGATGCATGTGTGAAGCTTTGGGTATGTTATTTTGACTCAAATAAGTGTTTAGTCGAACAAAATCCAATAAAAACCTTTATTTAGAAAAGCCTGTCTGTGGTTAAACTGGAAGTGATTACCTTTATTGAAGGTAAAAGGTAATCAGTTCCTTTCCAAACATCATTAATTTCCACACAGGAATGTGAGCGAATGAAGTGATTATACTTTACTTGAAATGAAGAGGGTGGGGGTGGAGCTCCACCCCCACCCCAAGCTGCTACGCCCCTCCCTGTGCTTAGCTATGAATTTGGAAGACAAAAACGTGGGGAAAAGTGTCGTATATGGAAAGAAAAGCAAATTTCCATTGGATGATCCTGTGTTCATGGTGGTAAACTGGAGAGATAGCCGAAGTCAGCCATTTTAAGATTCAAACGAGATAGATTTTATGCACCTCTTTTAGCTATTTGACAACTTGGCCATTTATCTATTCTCATTGAACGGTAGGAAAGTTAGTCTTGCAGTGCCCATAGCTTGTTCACAACTTTATTCTGAGTAACATGATGATAATGTCCTTATGGACACACTCTT
>NW_011500519.1:60468-68703 GCF_000495115.2 Populus euphratica
ACTCTTTCTCAATCACTGCATGGCCAAAGGTCTTCAGCTGCACATTGTTTTCAACTGTTTCTTTTGTATATTGTTCTGGAGAAAAAAAGAGAGGTCATTTTAAGAAATGATATGGTCTTTCTTTTCTTAGTTTTATTCAGCAGTTTCCACAGAGATGTATCTGGGTGATGCGCCTGTGGTTTAAAATTACATGCCCATGCTCCTTGTACGTGCCAATTATGCATATAACCAGCTATATATTACTCATAAATGAAGTATTCTCCTAAAAGAACTTCTTCATTATGTGATGGGACATCATCGGAATAATTTTCTTTTGTTTATTGTCAAACGAAGTTCACTAGAAAAAATTGCTCATGGTTTCTTGATTAACCTTTTCTATGGATTTTGTATTTTGAAACTAGTGTCTCATTCTATTAATTATGGTTACTAATCGTTGTTGATTGCTTCTGGTGTTTGTCTTACAGTTGTTCAAGTACCTACCAAGATTATCCCCGAGGGTGGCAAACATATTCCGTGAAATGAAGCGCCACTAGGCAAAAATTTTTGGTTTGGTCCAAGAATCCTTACATTTTTTTCCCTACCTCCACACATTTTCCCCCTCTATATATCTTCCTCGATAGAGGCCTGTCCAGTTTTGCAAGTGCATGGACACAATGAACTCCCAAAGCAGGCCATTATTCTGCATGGAGAGGAGTCTTATGCTTTGTTCAAATACCTTCCCTCTGTTTATTTGATTTTCAAATGACTCGGTGACAATAAGAGGCCATCATCTCTTTCCCAGAATCTGCTGGCCCGGACTGCTACATGTTTAAACAATACAGAGATATTTTCATTCGTTCTCAAATGGATCAATTTCCTTATACATGTGAGAAATAGTTTAAGAAGGAAATAAATAAGGAGTTGGTTTAAAAAGGTGAAAATATTGTTTTTAAGATGTTTATTTTTTTTATATAAAGATGATACTTTTAAGATACAACTAAGCATTCTAAAAAAGTTAAGATAAAGGAAAGAAAATATGGTTTTATTGCATTTTTTTTTTTTGTAGTTGCATGTTTTATTAGACCTAGAAGCATTATAATAATATATTATAACTTCTAAAGAAATTATATGATTATTAATGGAATAATTATATTTTAAATTAAATTGAATATATGTTATTTAGTTTTATCCTAACAATCAAAAATGTTAAAATTAATTATGAAAAATAAAAAAATTAATTCAAAAACAAATTAATTTCACTAATATATTTTGATGTAATAAATATTTATCTAATAGCATTAGAAAATCCACTAGAGGAGCTCATCCACTATGATTTTCATTTAATTTATTACATAATAGAAACTCATACATAAATAAATACTAAGGAGGAAGTGTCTTTTTTTAATGTGGGATATATATTTTTTTCTTCTTTATTTATTTACAAACTATATTAATAATCATTCACTAGTTTATAATGAATGTCTTCTTACTTGATAGAATTGTGCTTTTAAGAAGGTATTTTACAATTTAAATTTTTAATTAGTGTTAGAATTTGAATCCTACTAAAGTTATTAATGTTTGCAAATTTAAATCAAAAATTTTGTTGTAAAATAAAAGATATTACACATATAATATTATTCAAATTCTTAAAAAGATTTACAAATGCTTAGCATTATTATGGTTATGTTCTAAAATTTTATTTTCATGAATATTTACAAGAGAACCCTAACTCTTATAAAAGCGACATCACTTCTATATTCATATAGGTAAAATTATACATGTCTCTATTACATTAAATATAAACTTTAAATTCTATTAAGAGTTTATATTCATCCTTTATTATGTAATAAAACATATTTAATACTATCATAATAGAATCTAAAATTAATTATTAATGTCTAACATATACTAAACAATAATTTGTTATTACCTATTAAATTTAAAGATAAACTTCTTGTTAATTCAAAGTTGGGTTTCTATTATCAATATCTTTAATAATAGTTTCAACCTCATTCCATTAGTTGTCCAACATAACTCATTTCAAATTATTTTTTTATTTTTGTAATTTCCTAATATTTAATGTTTAGGAAAAAGTAAAATATGCTTCTTAACATCAAAAGTTTTTGAAATTATTTTTGAAACTAGATTTAATTTTATTAGTGTGTGAAAATTCTTAGCTCAAAATATATAAAAAGAAATTTCTTAAAAGGTTTTTGGTTAATGATAATGGTAAAATAATTACATAAAATATAACATTTCAAGGACAAAATTTACCAAGTTTATAATACATCATAAACTCAATATGTTAGGTGTAAAAAACTGTAATTAAAGCGTTCAAAATTACACTAACAAATATATAAAAAATGAGATGGAAAAAGGAATTGCCTAACTCTAAATTCAATTTTTTTTTATACATGTTGTGGTGTAAGATGTTTTTCAATAGTATTTTTATTTAAAAATATATTAAAATAAAATTTTCAAATTTTTTTATATCAGCATATTAAAACTATAAAAAAAATAGTAAAAAAATTAATGTAATGCACACTTTCAAAATTTAATTTCAACTATAATGTCAAATTACCTCAATTTTCTCTCGTTTTATTGGTGGGCTATTAAGGTTCCATTTGTTTTTAAAGCTGGAAAGTGTTTTTACAAAAATTAAATTTTTCTACATCAAATTAATTTTTAGATATTTTTTGATATATTTATATTAAAAATAAAAAAAATTATTTTAATGTATTTTCAAGAAAAAAATATTTTAAAAAAATTCTATAACAAAAATAAAATAGATATGAGTATGAGTTGTAAATCATCATTCGTCAAAATATGTGACCAAAAATTATATAAATTGCACAATAAATTTTAAAATCTTATATCCGATGCAATTACTATGGATCCGAAGAAAAAAATTAGAAAAAATAAACTCTCCTATGATGAAAGTGAACAATGATTGGTTTCATTTTTATTTTTATTTTTTCAATCCGAGGCCAAGCTTAAGCTTTTCAAAACGTGGCGTGATCTAACTTCGTGAAAGACGCAAAGTAAATGCTTTTGACAGTGACAATAATTACCACACACAAATCAAACTTATATATATAATGATACTATAAATGGTAACAGATCCATGGCTTTCCTGCTTGTTCTTACTTCCTTCTTACTCTCTCTCTTGCCCCTTTTAGTACATAACTAACTCACAGAGCCAACTCGGCCTCCAGACTCGTTTCAACTCAGCCCACATGCACCCCCTCCTGTCAAGCTGCATCAGTTCTCAGGCTCTCAGTTTGACCAGTAAAGTCTGCAACTTTATCATACTTCTCTCTATATAACAAGTACAGCACTCTCTAAAGTTTTTTATTTTATGTTATGGTTGTAGTAGAATCTTAGGTGAATGGAATGTGTGTGGTTTTGGTTAAAGTAAATCCAAGAGCTCATTTTCCTAAGAAGGAAGTTGAAGTAAGAAAGGAACTTCTTTTTTAGGTGAATCAATGAATGATTGACAGCATATGAATGAGTACATGTATGTGAGTGTGTGTAGCTCTGTATGCATGTGATGATATGATTGAATTCTTGTATGGAAGGAGGCAAAGTGGTAATTAAAATGGGACTTGTTGGAAATAAATTAATACTTGCAAGAAAACAAAAGGGAAAGATTTTGCAAGTCCTTCTATATTTGCTCTGGGAGCTGTATAAACAGATGAGATGGCTAATAATTGTTGACTTGAGAAATTCTCAAGAAAAGAAATACAACTCTTAGGATGACAAAATTTTTCATTTGTCACTTGTGGTTTATTGTTGGGCATAGACTATTGATTGATTGGTGTATGTCTGTTTTATTTTGTTATTTTTTCTCTTTTGGTATGAGGTTCATGGTTTTGCTGAAGAATAATTGATGATGATCTACTTCGGTTGCAGAATAAGGGTGCTTTTTGTTTGGTTAAAATAGAAACTGCTGGCTTTCTATAGAAATGGAAGCCTAACAGGAGGAGGTACATGGTCTCTTGTTTAACGAAACAGTTATGTTTCAATAAGACTTGAGTGAACTGGGAAGCTCTCAGGAACATGTGAATCTTAGGAATACCAATCTGTCAGGTTAATTGGAGAGAGTGAAGTGACCTGTTGGCAATGAATGAACACTTTGGACTTGGATGCATTCAGCTACTGCGAAGGGTAGTAATTATTTGGGGCACTAAACTCTGCCGCAAGATTGAATTATCATTTTAGTAATGATTGACAGTTACATCGGAGCAGATTTCTTTCGACATTGAATCTACTTTACATTAACAAAAAGGTTATTTTTAATGTAAAGTGACTGCTTTCTTGGAAACCTACCTAATAGATGGCTGAGATTTTTAATTAATGGTTCTTGGTGTTCAGTTCAGATAAATGCTTCTTTTTACTGTATTCAGTTATGCTTTTGTCGAGTCTGCCCTTATTGATTTGATCTACTAAGCAAACTTACATAATAGTTCAGATTTTATGAAAATGACATAATTTATACTGATTTGGTTTGAACTTTTGATCATGTATAGTTGTTAGGATTCTGTATAGTAACTTGGGGTTGATCTGGGGAGTTTAGCACTTCTATGGTGACCTTGTTAGCAACGGGGTGGCAGGACTTCTCAAACTACATGTGCTGAACATTATTTTATTGGGAAAGGTGGGGAACAACCCCCCCTATGAATGACTCTGACTGATTGAGTTTCACTTGTTTGTTTGGTGGGAGGATCAATGACTCTGACAGATTGAGTTTCACTTTTTTGTTTGGTGGGAGGGGGGTTTTTAAGAATCTAACTACAATAATGGGCTGAAAGTGACTTTCTTGTGCGAAGCCAACTGTTCTTCTTGGCTGCTTCCTTCTTTTTCTTGTGTGGTTTCTGCAAGCCTCGTATGGGAAGTGAAGGTTCTAATCTGTTTTCTCGAACGGAACACCACAAATTTTGGCTGCCTAATTAAACAGAGGATCCGAGAGACACCTTGCAATTTTAAGATTTGACTTGAAGGTAACAATAACCTAAATCTGCATGCCACACTCAATAACTGAGAGCATAATTTTCAACTGCTTGCACAATCTGCTGCACACTTCTCATACCTTCTTTTTTACTTTAATAATGTGCTATTTTTCATTTTTTTCAGCTTGTGTGTGATTTAGGTGCTCTTTTATTTGATCAAAACAAAGCACTAGGCTAAACCCTCACCTTAACTAGCAAGGTATGGCTATTTTCTGCCCTTTCAGCGTGTTTTACGTGTTTCACATCACTGAAGCTTTGTCCAGTTATGATTCTGAAACACTGAGTTTATGCATGCAGAAGTGATTGTACAGGGTTGCTTATATTTGTGCTGTAAGGTCTATTTCTGTGATGAACTGGAACTCCACTGCATATGAGGGGAACTGGGATAACATAGCAGGGTTAAGTCCCATGACAAGTGACATTCCAAAACAAGTACGACTCTTGTACCATGAGTCGGGGGTGGGGGGGGGGGGGGTTGGAGCAGTTGATAAAGCCATAACCTGTTCATCTCTGTGGCATGGGGCTTCATCCAAGAGTTCAGTTTCACCCTCTATCAACTCTTCATTGAAGGAGGGGATCAAGACTTATAGCACCGCAGATGGTTTTCCTGGAGATATCATTAAAAAGAAAGACTTGACCAGGGTAGAGAGTACTGATAATATTCCATCTTTGTGTGCTTCTGCTAGCTCCGGTGAACCAATAATTGAGGACATTTGTACAACCAGCACTGCTAATTCATCATCTTCAACCATTGTTTCCACTTCCTGTACTGCTACACCAAAGAGATCTAGGGCATCATATCCAAGTACAGTCTCCACAATTCCAGGTAGAAGGATGCAGCTTTGATCTCAAGTCAGCTAAAGATTACCAGCGCAGCATAGAATCTGTGAAAAGCATTCCAAAAGCCCTAAGGTCATTGTTTCTGCCAATTTGCCAACAGTGCAGCAGGCAGGTTCTCTCATGAATCTTGATTTTTGGGGAATTCTTAGTAATCATTTTTTCTCTTCGGGATTAAGCTTTGTTGCTTCCGCTTTAACTTTCCGATATTATCTAGTTTCTACTACTAAGTAAGACTGCTGCTGCATTTATGCTGCAAAGTTTGTTTAGGTTCCATGGATTGTCGAAGTTTGATGACAAGAAGTGAAGCTGCCGTAGCTATCACAATGCAAGGCGACACGGGCCACAACCTGAGACAATCTGGTTCAATTAAGCAAGGCTGTCATCATCATTTTACAGTGTTTGCTTCAATTTCAAAGGTTTTAGCAGTCGTGTTCCAAGAATAATTGATTAAATCTTATAAGAATCCTTAACTGCATCTGATGTTGCACTTGTTTAGCTCCCTTGGTTGCTTCTCTTCTGGCTGACACACATTTTAATTCTTAATCAAATAGCTATAATTTGGAACCCTAGTGAACATTGGATGATATATTCATTAGGTAATTATTATATCCAAGTCTCCATGACTGGTGATAGAAGGTATTTTCTCCTACATTATATTTCTTGTGATCGTAGTTTTGTTTGCTGCCATTTTCTGTACCCTTACAGATGGTAGACAGCAGATGAATGCTGTATTGAATAGGTTGCCTTTCCTGGAAGCAAATTCAACCTGGCAAAGCAATTGCAGCTTTAAGTTTACTCACTCTGGAGATTTCTTTTATTAGGCCTGCAAAAGCAGGGGGGATCCGTAGGCCGCTTAGCTGTCCCTCCAATGAAGTGCCAGATGCAACTTCAACAATACAGACTCAAGTAGATTTCTATCTTTTGAGAGCAGCACACCAGGGCCTTTAGTCAAGGTTTGTTTAGCTCGTATACAGCATGATTGTTGGAAAAAACTTGGTTGTGCGTGACGTGAATTTTATTTTCTTTTCCCCTCGTTTCTCACTTTCTTTACATGCACACCTTCCAACGTTGCTTTCTCTTACATTATATCCAGCATCGTTTATGAAAAAAAAATTGAACAGGTTTCGAGGGCTCTGCATTAACTTCTAACATGGAGGTAGAACCAGATCTTTGGCCAATGATTTGATGAAGAGTTACTGTTTTTTTAAGCTATCATTCTGATCTATAGTATCAATTTTGCTATTGGTTTTAGATTTATTTTATTGGTTCATAAATATATATGTTAGGCTATTTATGTAATTTGTAATCTGCCTGGAAAAGATTATCATTTAGTTATGATAGATATATACCTGACTGTTCATAATTATTTGTTATTTTAAGTTTGGCTAGTTCGGCTACGTCATTGTCTCTGGAATCTAAGAGAACTTATCTTTGAGTTTTGTTTCTTCTTCAAATGAGCTTGGACTATCATGCCTGAGTCCATGCATTTGAGTCAGCCGAGCTCATAAAAAATGTTTTTTGAGCTTTTAAGGAGGTTTTTTTTAGCTCTTTTTAAGAGTGGTTTTTAACCCGTTAAATTTAGATCTATGAGAAATAATCCTTTCAAGCTTCAAGAACCGGAGATGAGGAATCAAACTTGTTTGCCAGTACTGATAATCTAAAACAGCAGGCAATATTCAGTCAAGAATCACACTTGGCATTTCTGGACTGTTTTCTTCCAGGTGGGAAAAGCCCGACTGAAGAGCATCCAAACCCTCCAGATAAGAATCCTCTTCTAAGCATAATCAGCATCAGCAACAATACCATCAGAGAAATCAAAATCATACGGGTCCGGAGCATCATTACCAATTAATTAGCTGCAATTGCAGTATCATGGGGTTGGGTTAATACGCAGCAACAAGAAACAGTACCACCTCCTAGAAATCTGCTTCAGCGAATAAGGGTTGAGGAGGCATGGAGTTGGGAGAACTTCTAAAACTTGCAAAGAAGCAACATGCTATTCGCAAATTATATTGTAAGGCAGCCGTTGGCTTCAAAACCTCATCATGTTCACAATCATCATCATCATACATGCATTAGAAAATTAAGAAAAAAAGATTAAGAGTCAATGTCATTAATTAGCTATGTATTAAATTAATCAAACAATTAATCCATCGCATAATTGTACATGGCTTGTTTCGATTGCAGGGTGGAACTCGTTGCATGAAGCTGAATCGCGCTGGTCAGCCATACTTGAATTTGAGGTTGCTTTCATTTGTTCATTGATGTGTCATGGGATTGGTGAAATGTTGGTTCTTCATTAATTTTTCCAAATTTTTTTATCTCAAAGACAACGGCAACCTGTTTTTTATCCAAATTTAGATTGGACTTCAAGAACTTCCTCCTCGACGCCCCACATCTCTTTCCC
>NW_011500519.1:68740-128715 GCF_000495115.2 Populus euphratica
TCTTTCCCTCTTCTTTGTCCGTGCACGATATATGATGACTAGAAGAAAGAAGCAAGAGGGGAACCTACCCAAAATAATTTCCATCATGATTTATTAGAAAATTGCAGTTACGTAGCAATCTATTTGAGGACTCCTTTCTTTTGAGATAGTCTATGATCGATCAAACGAGACATGTCATGAGCTTGAATTCCATCGAAGCTTCCTTTACCTTCTTTATAGAAAGTAATTTCTTCTAGCTTGAACCGCTTCACTCTCCCTTTCGAGACAACACTACCCCCTTTCGGATTGATTAATCCATGGAGTTCCGTTCTTAGTGCCGCAACATCCTCTTGTTAGGAATGGGATGAGCAACTTCAGCGGGTGCTAGCGCTTGCGGAAGCGCCTCTTGAGCCGCCTCCCGGGGGGGGCCTTTTGGGAACATGGCCGGACTGCTACTTAGCCCTTTTGAAATTGGCCGATTGCGCCGGTATCGACCCAAGTACAACCAGAGCCCTGAATGCTGCCTCCTCCCATGTGACCGGAACCAATTAGGGATTGGAATCACCAGCCAAGTAATTCATCATTTAGGTTATGATGTTTAAGGTAGCATTCGTGGTCCCGTAGCTCAGTTGGTTAGAGCGTTGGTCTTATGAGCCGAAGGTCGCGGGTTCGAGCCCCGCCGGGACCATTGTTCCTGGTACATGCTACTTCGATCACATCGTCGTTGGCTCGTTAAAACAGCCGTTTTCTTGCGAACATTTTTTCCCAGGAAACGCTAGTGTCTGTGTTTCGCGTTAATAAATATTAAAATACTTTGTTAACGAAAACTAAAATTGAAAGATAAATACAAATAAAGAATCATTTTCTCCTATTATCCTATTTAATTTCTTTATTAATTATATATCAATATTATTTTTAAAAAATAAAAATTCAATCCAAACAATCTAATTTGCCAACATAATTCCTCTTCGGATTAATTTGACTTGGTTAAGGTTTGGATTTCAAATTAAATTCTATTGGAGATTGTCTAAAATAATTCATTTAACCCACTATTTTTCTAAAAAAATCCAATTCATGTTTTTTTTTTTTTTAAATAATAGAGACAATAATATTTTTAACTGTTCCGGTTTAACTTACAAAACTTATCATGAAAATTATGAAGTAAATTGATTTTAATAATTTTATTTTATAAAATTGATTTTTTTTATTTAATAGCCAAATAAATAAAAAATAGATATGAAAAGAAAACTGATTGAATAAGATTTAAGGGGAAAAAAGAAGAAGCAAGAGCTATACAAAAAGAGCATTTGTTGACAATATAGGTTACAAATCTTATTTAAAAACAAAGTAAAATTTAAATTATACTTTATTAAATAATATCCTAGATATATTTTTAATTAATTAATTTCAATAAATTCTAATTAAAAAAAATAAAAACCTATTTGACTTTAAAATAATATTTCAAAGCGACATTATTTTATCTTATTGTTAAAAATATTAAAATAAATATGTTTTATATCAAAACAAGTGAATTTAATTAATTTGTGAAACTCATAATTTAAGTTATAGATTTATTCAGGTTTAATGGTTTTTTTAGACATCTAATTACATAACACTAGAAATAGACTTTTGAAAACAAATTTAAAGGCAAAAAAGAAGCTAGTTCTTTTCTCTCACTTGGCTTAAGAGGCCGGATATGTTATTTATCCTTTTGTTTTTTTAAGAAAATAATCAAACAATGTATCATTTTTAAAACTCATTTTCTAATCATTAACAAGCTGGTTGAAAAATTAAATTGAATGTTTTAAGCTCAATATTTATTTTTTAACTTATTT
Organism: Populus euphratica; assembly: GCF_000495115.2. Taxonomy (NCBI): domain Eukaryota; kingdom Viridiplantae; phylum Streptophyta; class Magnoliopsida; order Malpighiales; family Salicaceae; genus Populus; species Populus euphratica. Next base: position 70,555 of record NW_011500519.1, read on the forward strand.
TCATTAATAAAACACCTAATATGTTAAACAAGACCAATTCTCCACACAAAACACCCCTAAGTTGATCCAAGAAAATTAAGTTAGAATTTTTATTTTTTGCCAATCCCGATCTTTTTATTTTTTCCAAGAATAAAAAAACACATGGATAAAACTCATATAGTTTAATAGAACTTGATTCTCTATATAAGTGCCTAGAAATCAAGTAGGCACGTACATACAATTATTTAATTTTACTAAAATATATGATTCTCTATTTAAAATATTATTACAAAAATATTATTAATTATTTTCTTGAATTTGATTTATAATAACTTGATTTATTTGTAAAATAAAGTCAAAATTTATATTTTGCAAGAACAAGAATTTAAACATGTATTGCAAAATGAGATTTAATGATTTAAAAAATATTAAATTTATAATGTGTTTATTATTGATCTAACATAATTATAAGTGAGTTTTATAGTTTTTGTACTTAGAGAACCTAAATTAAAAATAATTTTATATATCCAAGAAAAATTCTTATTTATATATAAGATGAAACTTTTTATTTATAGAGTTTGGTAAAAATATTTAGAATTTTTATTGATACCATATAATATTATTTTATTAGTTGATTTTTTTAATTATAAGATTTTATATTTATACTAAAATAACTAAAATATCTCATCTTATATACCAACTATTAATTAATAAAAAAATATATAAAGACCATTTTATTTTTCATTAGCCTCCATGCATTGTATGTGTCACTGTGATAATTTAATATATTTTTCACCACACAATATCTTAACATATTTTTATTTTTATCCATCATTGCTATAATTTTATTATTATTATTTTCATGGTTGGCAATACATTAACAATAAAATATAATTTTTTATTCTTTCCAATATTAGTTTTAAAATTTTAATTAGTCATTCCATATAAAAATAGGAGTTAAAATGTTACTATGATTTTTGAGAAATCTCAAAATGACCAATGAGTAAATAAAATTAATAAAAATATATCTTGGCATGAATATATATATATATCTGAAGTCTTTTTTATACTTGTTTTTTTTATTGAATAAATGTTGATGTTTTATTCTTGAATTCTCATTTTAAATCTTGTATTCTGGGAGTGGTCTGATGAACATGATGTTTAACAGGGATGGTGATTAAAAGATTTGTCATATTTTTTAACTTTTAAAACATATAAAATTCATATAATGAATGTTATTGTTATTATTTTAATTATTTTAATTATTATTATTATTATAAAATCCGGTATACCTAAAAAAAGCAGTAAAGTACTGGCACTATTGGAGTGGAAAAAATTGAAAAAGAAAAAAGAATTTCCAGTTATCCGACATTGGCTTGCCTTGTGTGTCTGTATGTGTTAAAAGTTGGGTCCATGGGAGAAGAGAAGGGAGAGCGGCGTAACATTAAAAAAAATAAATAAAATAATAATGAATAAATAAAAAAGGAAAGCCCAAAACGCTCCTCCTGGGTCCTTCTTCGTCCTCTTCTTTTTTTTTTGAAAAAAAAAATTATTTCTTGTCCAAAACCCCGATTAAAGAAAAAGAAAAAGAAAGGTATTTTGATTCTTTGTGGGAGAGGAGAGTGAGTGGTGTTTCCCTTTCCCTCTCAAACTCAAAGATTTAATTCCCTTCTGCAATTGAATTCCTTCCAAACAACACAGAATTACTCCTCCGTTATTTATTTATTTATTTAATTAGGTTTCTTCTTCTTCTTATTATTATAATCGTAACCCTACCAACTTTCCTAATCAAAATCTCCAGATCTCCTCTAAAATTCTGATTCAATTCAATGGACGACCACCCATCCTCTCCGGATTATCTTTCCTCTCCCCCTGGTATCTATCTTCCTCTCTCTCCATATATTTTTCATGCGTGTTTTCTCTTTTCTCCTTTCTTGCTCTCTTTTCTAACAATTTCTTTTCGTTTAGAACCCTAACCTAATCTCTCGATTTTTACAATCTGAAGCTCTGTTGCCCTTTCTTTTTTGAATTTTATGTTTTTCAATTCCTCAGCGTCAATTAATAATCGAGTCATTAGTAGACTTCGTAAATGCGTTTTTTTTTAAGTATATTTTCTTTTTTCTTCTTCTTGAAAATAGCGTGTGCTTGGTTTAGTTGCTGAGTATGTTAATGCCGTTTTGCAGGAGAATCACTCACTAATCGCGATAATTCTCTGATGGAGCAGGTAATTTATTGTTTTTTTTAAAAAAGATTTTTAATTGATAATCAGGGGAATTGTGTGTTTTTTTTATGCCTTAGTTTTCTAATTCATATATATATATATAAATTATGAAAGCCACTTTCGCCCAAAGATGAAAGGATTGTTTCGGTGAATCCTTCCCCGGAAGCAGCCGTCATAAAACGCCCACAATTATCTGCTACTGTTGCTCCAGATCTTACCATTGTTCCACCACCTCCTCCACCACCGCAACTTAATGTTTATGATTATACCTCACATGACCAGGCAATGGCAGCTTATGCTGGTTAGTTAGTTTCCTTCTCCATCGTATCTTCATTTTGTTCACAGTTAAGAATGAGTTATTAGTAACCGTATATGTGGAACATTGATTAGTGGGATTGTGTGTCTCAACTTGGTGATCTTTGCATCTTCAGGTTATGGCAATAACACTGGTATTTGGGATGGGTATTCTCAACATCTTAATGCATCTGATGGAATGCATTTATCTCCGGTGAGGATGATTCCTTTACTATTGTACTCTCAAATTCTTTTTCTATAGTTCTAACTGAATAATTTCTTTTACCTTTTTTTCCTGACGGTGATCAGATTATATACAATGATAATCAATCTCTTATGTATCATTCCGGATATGGCTTGAATCCTGATATGGGACACGGGCAATATTCTCCTATGGCTACGCCTCTAACTCCCATAATGATAGACAGCCAGTTATACTCTCCACAACAGATCCCATTCTCCCCATTTTACCATCCAGATGTGCCCTCATCAGGTCCTCTAGGCTCATCTGAGCTAATGTCATTTGAAAGCAATAGTGGCAACTCCTTTTTTGGACCAGGATCAGGTTACTTGGTACATTATGGATCATTTGGTGGGGGGAACATGTCCGGGGCTCCTGGCTCTGATTCCTCAACATCTCCATCGGCTTATCCTCAACCAATGGGCATACTCGGGCCATATGAGCACCAAGTTGCACAGGTTTGTTTTATCTTGTTCCAACAATTATGAAATCTAGAATTTCCAAAAGTTTCAATTCCTTTTTCTCTTTCACATCTACTGCCTGTTTTCCTTGCTCATCACCACTGCCTTTTCAGTTTCTTCTGAATTGGTGCACAAGTTTCTATATCCAAAAAATCCCCCTTTGAGTTTATCATCTTAACTTTTATTAAAAGTTGTGATGTAAAGTTTGTTCTGGATCTTGACACATGATTGCTATAAGTTGTTAATTTACCTGTTTAGAGCAAAGATTAATTGTAGTGAGGCTTCTTGCATACTTATCTGTGTTTTTTACTAGCAGTTCCTCGTCTGACCCTTCAATAAGGAGCTTGTTAAATTTTGTTTGGACATGTTTTCAGGGTTCTCAGCAAAGATCATTGCATGGATATGGATATACATCATCTTCCCCTGTTGGACATTACCAGCATGTTGGCTCTTTTCAGAGCTCTAGTTTTGCTGGTGGTTCAATTTCTTATGCAGGGGCTAATGACCGGACACGAGTTGGACTTGATAAAGGCAGGAGGAGATACAGAGACCAGGACCCCATTTATTCTTCTAACGATCCATTTGGTTTTGACCGTAATCGAGGACCAAGGGCTTCAAAGCTTAAGGGAAAGAATGCCACTGAACAGCGTTCCTCCTCTGGTAATGGCAAAGGCAATTCAGCTAGCTCTGGGATTCAGCTTGATTTATATAACCAGCTAGATTTTGTCACTGATTACAAGGATGCCAAGTTCTTTATAATCAAGTCTTTCAGTGAAGATAATGTTCATAAAAGTATTAAATATAGTGTTTGGGCAAGCACTCCACACGGGAACAGAAAAATTGATGCTGCTTATCGTGAAGCAAAGGAGAAAGGAAGAAACTGTCCAGTCTTTCTTTTGTTTTCGGTATGTCAGTGTAACTTGATGTTATTTTAACGCGATGATTTCTGCTAGTGGCATTGTGACTGCTGGGAACCAGGTTGAAGCTAATGCATGTAGAGTGGTATCTGAATTGTAATGAATGGTTGAACATGGTAGCTTGGATTTCTCTGTCTATAGATATGAAAGGGCATTGTTTTCTGCTGTTTTTTTCCTGCTTTTTGCCTTTGGGTTTATGAGTTTGTATTTGTTTTAGAAGCCAGCAGAAGACCGCAGACCTATGTTGTAAAACAATGGGTTTTTTTTTTGGTTATTTTTTGGTAAAGTTAGTGGAATAAGCAGGTAGTTGCTGATTTTATTTGTGGAACAAGTTTTTGTTTTATTTGTCTTTTACATTTTGAAGCTGAATTCCAACATCAATGACTTACTTGTTTCTGAATCCTGCATACTTGCTGCATTGTTTAAAATTCGCTGCTGCTCTGAAAAAGTCTGTTTTGGTTCATTAATGTTCTTGGATTTGTTTACATATTTTTGTGCAGGTCAATGCTAGTGGACAGTTTTGTGGAGTAGCAGAAATGGTTGGACCTGTAGACTTTGAGAAGGATGCTGAATATTGGCAGCAAGATAGATGGAATGGCCAGTTCCCAGTCCAGTGGCATATCGTTAAAGATGTTCCCAATAGTCGTTTCCGGCACATACTACTTCAAAACAATGATAATAAGCCTGCTACTCATAGTCGAGATTCTCAAGAGGTAAAGCTATAAAATTTTACTAATATTCCTACTTTTTTATTAGTATTTGTGCTATTTTATTTAGATTTATAGAGTTTAGAATGCTTCTCATGACTCGAGTATTTATAAATTCCTAGATGTTTTTCTGAGCATGAGTTTACTTTGATTATGTTACAGAAACGGGTAAATAAGTACTGTTCTAGAAACACGAGTACCAGAACTGTTGTTCTTAGTGGATTGCTAAATGTCTTTCCTTCATGGAGAAAAATGCTGCTTGATATTGTGCATTTATCAACTCCATATTATATCTGAATTCTCCATTTGTTAGCTAGGTTGGCCATGCAAACATGCCATCCTTTTTATCTTGGACTTTACTTCATGCTCGCTTCATGCTTTGTTTTATTCAAAGGTCTATAGAGGATTATATTTTAACCAGATCTCAATTATCTGCATGAAATATGCTAGAATTTGATCAGTATCATTGGGTATTAGTTTAATAATGTAACATAGGACAGTTACATTGATTGCAAAGGGAGTTTTTATGTTGAGTTTGAGTGATATGGGGGTCCAAAAAGCACCGTGGTCTGTTTCTTTTTTTGGTCTTCAGCTGTCCCAGGCTATCTGTGCTGTTTCTTTTCATAAAAAAGGCTAGAGTGTCATGCCTAGTAGCTTTTGATCTAAAAGTATAATTTTGGGTGTTTATAACCTCATTGCATTCTTCCTGGTCCTAATTTGTACCGTATTCTGGCTGCCCAGATATTTTTTCATGAATCAGAAATCATTTAACCTTTCTCTAAGTTCATTATCCCTTTCAAATCTGTGTTTAACCTTATTTGCGGACACCATTCAATCAAGATGAAAGTTTTGTCTGGTCAAGACTGTTTGCTGATTTTCTTTTCTGTCATTACATGGATCCAGCCCTCTTACTGATTAGTTCTTTTTGCCTGATGGGTTTTTCGTCTCTCTCTCTCTCTCTGGTGTGCTGAATACTCAGGTGAAACTAGAACAGGGTATTGAGATGTTGAAAATCTTCAAGGATCATGATGCACCTACATCTATCCTGGATGATTTTGACTTCTATGATCAATGTGAGAGAGCTTTGAAGGAAAGGAAGGCCAAACAGCAACCTAGTTTGAAAGTAGGTGGTGCAGGTTTGCTTGCTGATGATACCATAAATCAAATGTCTGATTTTCTTGCGCAATCTCTCAAGTTGGATGATGTTAATAAAGAACCAGCAGCCAGTGAAGAGGTTGGTAGCTTAGGACCTGGTGTGGAGGTCTTACCTGCTAATAATTGCAATACTGCCATGGAACTTGCTAACAATTCCAACATCGTGGTTTCAAAAGCTGAAGATTCCAACAACCATAACTTGTCTCCCACCTTAAAGTCAAAAGAGGGTAGTGGTGAGTACCAGGATTAATTCTGTTGATAAGATGACCACAGTTATGTTGACAGATAGGAGCTTTTAGTTGTAGTTGTGCCAGGATCTCTGGGATGCTGGTTCATAACAGCACAAACTCCTTGTTCTCTTAAGATTTGATAGATTCTTTGCTTGCTGACATGTGGGATGGCATATTGGGTATCTGAGTAGCCTGAAGGCATACTAACAAGCTGGTTTTTGTTTTTGCTTTGCTTTTGTTATGGACTGTTGAGGGAGAAGTGAATGTGGTCAATTTTTTGTCTGGGTTATTTAGAATGGGAAAGGATGATGATTGGTGCAGTGAGTTTGAAGAATGGGATGGTTTCGTAAAGTGGGAGTAGATTTTGTATACTATGCAGCTGGAGCCCAAATTGAATGTAATCCTGGGTTCTGTTTCTACTGATTTTCCAGAGAGCATTTGGCTAGTGGAAGGTTTGTAAAGTGACCATTTTGAAGGGAAAATAGTGATAGGACAAGTAAAAATAGAAAGAAAATTCAACAATTACCCTTATACAAAATGATGAGGAATTGCCGCTCTTGTTGTATGTTTACCGTTGTTGGTGTAAGTAGAGATGTTTCAATTACTTTGTTAGTTTGTTCTAATTTTTCTTCGTAGTGAAGAATTTTAATCTTTGTTATTGTAGAAAATATCCTCGGAAGGATTATTGAGCTTTGTTATCTAGGTGCCCATTTATTGAGAAATATTGATATGCAATGGCCTCAACTCAGGTTGAAAGTGCTGGTGGGATAACCCTGAGGATATGATTTAACTAGTTAAATTTTAAATTTATTTTTTATAAATTATTAGTTTGAGTATTGTAAATCTTAAAGTAATTATTAGTTATCTGGATATCTTAATTAATTAAAAAAAAAAAGGTGCTGGAAGGACTTCACGTTTGTAAATTGCAAGGTCTTGATTGAGGTTCCTTCATCAAGTCGTTTGGGTACAAATCAAGGACAAAAAATGATTGCTATGTCTTGGAAGACTCCTCTTCGTCATCTAGAGCCACTTGCCCTGGAGATGCATGCTTACCAGGGCACTCTTATCACTGGGATTAATTTGTTTACTGCATCTTGTGCGTGACAAACGCGTTTATCGTCATGCTGTTAACAATGATGGTTTGACACCATATGAACTTGGTAGAAAACAATCCACAATAGCGGTACAGCGATATGAAGGAACAGATGGAACGGTATGAAGAGCTACAAGAGTATAGTTTTTAGTATTATAATTGCGTTAATAATGTGGTACCTATGCTTCCTCTTTGTTTCCAGTTTGCTGAGGAGCGACAGCACTTTGATTCAAATAACAGGGTGGAAGGGACCGAGGTAAAAGAGATATGTTGATACTTGCTCTGCTTGCATTTTAAATATTTTGATTAAAGATATACATTCCATATACAGAAACGATATGAAAAGATTTGAAAATTATGGAATATGTTATGATGTTATGGGAATCAAAATATATGAATATTGCAAAAAAGAAAAAACAAGAAAAACACACAGATTTAACGTGCTTCGGTTATTTGTCTGCATTAACAAAAACGAGGAATTATATTTCATTATTTATTAAATTAGTATTATATAACATGTATTTATAGTAAACCCATGTTGTGCCATACAAGAGTTATATTTCACTATCCAATCGGCAGGCAGTAGGCTTCCCTCCGCTCCACTCTAAAATCTGCATGCTTCTCTCAATATAAGTCAAATACTACAACACAAGCAAGGTGTTGAGAGGTGGGTCAACCGGATAAGCAAGATTATCGTATTAAAATGTTCTACTGTAGGAAAGCCTACAGGTTTGACATAAGAAAAGTACTGGCGAACCTAAAAAAGTTCGTCAGCTTTATTATTTTTAATGTAGCTCTAAGGATATTTTAGCTGTTCAAAAGTTTGAGTGGCTTACATTATTGTCTAGCCATAATATATAAATAAAAAAAATAACACATGTTAACGTTTTTCTTGAGACAGGACAAACCAGCTGATCAAAACAAGCAAGACACGAAAAAGGCATCACTAAAAGATTACGAACGGCGAGATATTTATGGAGCGGTATTACTTCTTTTCTTCATTCTTCTTTCGTTCTTTTTATCCTTTATCATTTTAGTTGTGGTCTTTTGGTTTCCAGAAGAGCTTAAGACAAGATAGAATTTAAGAAAGGGGATGGCTTCTTGAGGGTCTTGGTTTAGAATGCAAAGACACTACCTTTGCTAAAAGCGGTGTTGATCAACTAGATGCAAGTTTTTGAACAACTAGTTCTGCGCCGATTAGTTTAACTTCTATATTATAATATTCAAAATTCCGAAACCATTCCAGAATTTTGCTATCTTGTTACCAAAAAGGAATTTCTAGGGATGCCAACGCTTTTTAATGATCTTCAAAGGCAACAGGGAAAATGCCAATAATAGAAGTGCCAAAAACACATTAAAACCATCGAGTTCTTTTCCCTTGATGTGCAGATGATGACATTATCGATCCTATACTCCTATGCTTGTCCTAGGGAATCATTACGTGACCATTTCACTGGTACTCGACCCATGCAACCAAGGAAAAAGGAAACAAAAACAAGGATAGGGAATCTTCTTGTGGTAGCAGTGCTTGTTACTGGTAGCAGTGCTTGTTACTGGTGTGACCTTTGGGGGAGCCATTCAATTGCCACAATTAAGGGGTAATATTATCTCAAGTAAACATCATCATGAATTTCACAGCAGTATTACTGCTTCCTATAACATCCCTGACCTTTACAGTCCTGCTGGTTATGAGAGGCTTCTGTATGCTTATTTATCTTGCGATGTTTGGGCTTTATGTCTCTCTCTGGTGGCAGCTCTAATCCTTCTTAGGGCAAACTTTACTGATGCCAAATTTGGAATCTTTGCGGTTGGATTTTCAGTCGTCATCGTTAGTTTGGCTATTCTCAAGATGTTCCAGGCATTCATTTATGCTGTGACTATAGCATTACTAGGATCCGATGATGCGTGGTCAAAAATCATCATTACACTGGAGGTCTTTATGGGTTTGTGTACTCTGGTTTTCATTGTTATTCCTTGGATTCTTCCGTCAGGGGGCATCCCAGAGCTCTCGCATTATCTCTACTACAAATATTTTTGGTTTCTTTTCTACACTTACGAGTGGCTGCCTTATAAAATTGACATCAGAAAGCACAGGTAACTATCCAGGATGATCTTCACCGACAGAGGTCAGGATTTGTGGGATTTCCCACCTTTAAAAGGTTTTGGGATCAATAAAACCTTGGATCTCTTTTCTGTCGATTGTAATAATTATTTGAATTTGAAATAACTTTTGAGTTTCCAATTGAATGTATGGGCATTTCTATTTTTTTTTTTTGAAGCATGCATTTATTAGACTCCTTTTGTTGGAAGAATATTAAAAATACATTACTACATATAGGCTTTATAGCACGTATTTTTATTGAAAAAAGAAAGAAAGGACGAACTTATATGGAAATAATAGTAAAACCACAACACTTTACAAGAAATGTTATGCTGAAATATTTGTTTTGACAAAAAATCTTCCACATGAGATATGATAATATCACGTCAATTGTGAAAGCTATGAAATCATATACGCACACACATACTTTTTGGTTATTTAAGTAGACTTATCTTAATATACTTTGATTGGATTCTAGAATTTTAGGGAAGGATTTAGATATTAAAAATTGGTTAATTTGACTAAAAAATAATGTGGATAAAAATATTCAATCCTCACTCAAATATTTTTATTTTTTCTCTGTTTTAATTTTAGATAATAATCAAGAGTATATTGAAAAGACCATAAAACTAATAGTCAAAGCAAAATACAGAGATATAATAAAAAAAAAGACTTAGAAAAAAAAACTGATATGTTACAATAAAAAATAAATAAACTATCTAAGATTTTTTATTATACAACAATTTAATATTATCAAAAAATCTTAAGATTTATTATTTTTTCTGCTTTCTTAATTTTTACTCTCACTTTCTTTTGATTTCATTTTTTTTACAAGGGTCATTTTCTCCTTTTCTCTTCTTTTTTTGTTCAATTTTTTACATTCTTCTCTCCCGCTCAAGGCTAAGAATATTAAAAAATCAACAAAATATCCCAAACAGGTCAAAATTTTGAAAAATGAGGAGATTTATAAAATAATAAATTTTTTTAATTTTGGGTTTCTATTCTGGTTTCTTGATAAAAAATAATTTATAGAAAAAATTAATGTTAAAAATAGACTATGACATTGATGGCGTGAAATTTTTAATTTTTAATTATGTTATCGTTTATTTATATATAGAATCTAATCAAACACCTGGGTATTTTTCTATTACGGAATTCTGGTCCCATCTGAGAGCTGGAATGTTGAACACCACGGAAACTCTCATCCACATTGATTCAAACTTGCTACAGATGAAGAATAGAGAAGGAAATACTCCTTTGCATAATGCAGTGATTCGAAGTCAATGATTCGAAGTCACTGTGCCGTGGCCGAGTTCCTTGTTTCGGCTGTAAATGAACTTGCCTATTTCAAGAATAAGGCAGGCAAATCTCCCTTGTGCCTTGCAGTCGGAAATATTGGCTGCAAGAAGAAGGCAGACAAATCTCCCTCGCTCAAGAATTCGAGAATAACCAAGAGGAGAGAATACTTGACCTTCTCTTGGACTGCATAGCCGAAGATACTGATTCACTGTGCAAGCTTGATGGAATGACGTCCCCGGCACATGCACGCTGCTGTCCAGCCAAAAAAAAAAATTAATAACGGTGATAACAATATTTTATAGTCAAATCATATATATAGATTATAGCTAATTAACAGTATGACATATTTGTTTCAATTTTCTTTCTGAATTTCAGATGTACTGAGAAAACATCGCAGAAAAGAAGCCAGAGTTACTCTATTTTCGTGACAAGGAGATAGGAAATGCACTTCATTTTGCACCATCACAAGGTAATGCTGAAGAAGTTCGGTTCCCGTCAAAGGAACTTAGTGCATCTGAAAGCAATGAAGAAGGCAACTTACCCATCCTTGTTGCATGCATAAAGGGCCATGTTAAAGTAGTAGAGGAGTTGCTTAAGCAGTGGTCTGATCCAATGGAATTTGTCAAGCACAAAAGGCAGAACATTCTTCATGTCGTTGCCGTAAATGGACAAGAAAAAGCGGTGAAGCATATACTTAAATTATTGTAATTCAAAATGAATAGCCGCCGAATCGGACATCCCACACCTATCTTTAATTTATCTACTTTAATTAAATTAAATTAAAATCAAATTAAAAAATAGAAATTAAAGTAAAAGGGAACTAGGTGATATAGTTAGTATTATTTGTTAGTTGACAATTATTATTCAGTGTTGCAAATAATTCTCCGTTACTTGAGGGAGAAGAGTCTTTTTCTGTTATTTCTTGATTTAGTCATGTACCACGATCCTAGGTCCTGCAATTGTGGGTTGTTATCTTATGTTATTGTAAGGCTATTTAACAGCCATAAGCATCATTGAATAAAGGGTGCATTACTCTTAGCTTTCTAGTGTAAACAGTTACTGTATAAGACTTTTGGCAAATTCTTTTGTTTTATCATTTGGTATTAGAGCCTCTCCACAAAAACTCCACAAAACTTGTATCACAACCTTCTTCATATCATACTTCACAGACGAGAAGACACAGATCAGGGCAATCAACATTTATTGAGTTCTTAACACAGTTACCAATGTGAAGAAACAATGGCATCTAAAAGCAGTTTTGTACAACCTGCAATCCCACGGTTTGATGGACACCATGATCACTGGAGTATGCTGATGGAAAATTTTCTACGTTCCAAAGAGTATTGGCACCTGCTGGAAATAGGGATCATTGCAGCAGCAGAAGGAGTTGATCCCAGCAAAGCACAACAGAAACATATTGATGAGCAAAAGTTAAAAGACCTGAAGTGCAAAAATTATCTGTTTCAAGCTCTTAATCGATCAATATTAGAAACAATATTGAAAAAGGACACAGCTAAAGATATATGGGATTCCTTAAAACAGAAATATCAAGGAACTGCACGTGTAAAACGTGCTCAATTATAGGCTCTTCGCAAAGAGTTTGGAACACTGCTTATGAAGGCTGCAGAATCAGTCAACGACTATTTTGGAAGAACTCTCATTATTGCTAATAAAATGAGAATTCATGGAGAATGCATGAAGGACGTGGTGATTATTGAGAAGATATTACGGTCTATGACTCCGAAATATGACTATGTTGTTTGTTCTATAAAAGAATCCAATGATTTGGATATTTTATCCATTGACGAGCTACAGAGTAGCTTGTTGGTTCATGAACAGAGAATTAGCCGTCATGTTGTCATCGAAGAAAGAGCATTGCAAACGACTTACGGGGCACAACAAGGAGGAAGAGATGGTGGTAGAAATAACTATCGTGGACGAGGAAGAGGCAAATTTGGTTTTGATAAAACAACCATAGAATGTTATAACTATGGTGACCGAGGACATTTTCAGTGGGAATGTCCAAGGAAAGCATGGGATCAAAAGGTAAACTATGCAGAGACGAGAGAAGAGATGTTGTTGATGGCTTATGTTAATTTGCAGCAAGCTGAAACAAAACATATATGGTTTCTTGATTCTAGATGCAGCAACTATATGTGTGGATAGAGGGACATATTTTATCATTTTGATAGCAATTTCAGAGAATCAGTAAAGATGGAAAATAACTCAAGTCTTATTGTCCAAGGAAAAGGCAGGGTTCGAATGGAGGTGAATGACATTATTCATGTGATCACAAATGTATATTTTGTACTAGAACTGAAGAACAATCTGCTCAGCATCGGCCAACTACAAGAAAAAGAACTTGCTGTGCTTATTCAACAAGGGAACTGTAAAATCTTTCATCCTGAGAAAGGTTTGATTATTGAGACTGAAATGACTCATAATTGAATGTTTGTTATGTTAGCAGATTGCTCACGATCAAAAGATCAAAAATGTCTTTCCTCTGTAATCATTGATTAATATACTCTTTGGCATTATCGCTATGGACATCTCAGCTGGAATGGCATCAATATACTGTGGCAAAAGAAGATGGTGGATGGGTTACCTCATTTCAAAGCTATTCAGCAGGTGTGTGAAGGACGTCTAGCAGGAAGACAACATCGTGATTCTTTTCTAAAAGGTAGCATATGGAGGGCATAAAAAATTCTTCAATTGATACATGTGGATATATGTGGTCCAATAACTCCAGTTTCCAACAGCAGCAAAAGGTATATCATTACTTTTATTGACTATTTCAGTAGAAAACTCTAGGTTTATTTCTTGACATACAAGTCAGAAGCCTTTGCTACATTCAAAATCTATATGGTTAAGGTTGAGAAAGAAACCAGCACATTCATTCAAAGTGTGAGAATAGATAGGATGGACAAATATCTCCATTGGTTTGAGGTCTTTTGGGTATAATCCAAGAGCAAATCCATGAGGGTTTAGGCCCAAAGTGGACAATATCATACCAATGTGGAGATAGTTGATGTCCGTTAATCCTTATAAGTGGTATCAGAGCCATGCCCCAGAGTTAGCCATGATGGATGAATCCTCGGAATGACGAACAAAAGGTGTGGGCCCTAATTAAAAAAAAAATCACGATGTGATCCATGGATAGGCGGTGTGCTCCAAATGCTTTATGGACGTGTCCTGATCTCAACACGGTGAAGAGGAGTTGACCTAGAAAGAGCAAAAACTCTCAAGTCAGGTAGTGCTCTCCGGATGCTTCATGGACGTGTCCTGACCCCAACACGATGAAGTAGAGAGAAGTAGAGGATGAAAAATCCTGGTTGGCAGAGAGTGGATGGATAAATAATCGTTTGAGGAGAGGCTCGGTGGTCCTTTGTTCGAGGGAAAGATTGTTGGGTATGCAACCAAAGTCCCACATTGGTTAGAAATGGGGAGGATTAAGGGTATATAAGGATGGACAAATATCTCCATTGGTTTGAGGCCTTTTGGGTATAATCCAAGAGCAAATCCATAAGGGCTTAGGCCCAAAGTGGATAATATCATACCAATGTAGAGATAGTTGATGTCCGTTAATCCTTACATACTTCATCACCATTCAACAGTTTCTGCAATGAGAATAGAATATCCAAACAGTTGACAGCACCATATAGTCCTCAACAAAACGGTGTTGCGCAAAGGAAAAATCAAACCATTATGAATATGGTGCACAGTATGTTGTTGGAGAAACAAATTCCAAAATCCTTTTGGCCAGAAACAATGAATTAGGCGATGCATGTCCTTAATAGAAGTCCTACTCTTGCCGTGAAAAACAAGACACCTGTAGAAGCTTAGAATGGCATCAAACCTTTAGTGGCACATTTCAGATTTTTTAGTTGTATATCCCATGTCCATATTCCTGATCACAGAAGGGTAAAGCTAGATGCTGAAAGTCTGAAATGTGTCTTTCTAAGGGTAAGTGAGAACTCTAAAGCATACAGGCTTTTTGATCCTATTTCATAGAAGATAATTATTCGCAGGGACGTGGTTTTTTAAGAATACCAACAGTGGAATTGAGGTGATATTCACAAGCCAATTACAGCAGCTGAGTTAGCATAGGAAGTCACTGAAAATAAGGATGAGTCTCATACAGTTGAAGAACCAATGGAGAATGGGTCTGCACAGAGTATTTTTCAAGAAGAACCTTCACATGCAACTGTAGCAATACTGAATGAAAATGACACCAAACATGCTAGTGTTGAAGTAAACAAATTAGCTAACTCACCCAGTGCAAAAACCACAATTGCAGAAAGTAGAACACGCCGACATCCTGCATGGCTAACAGATTATGAAATTGATCACAGTTTCTTCACTGTAACAGATGTAAATATAGCTCATCTAGCTTTGTTCACCAACAGTGATCCAACAACCTTTGAAGAGATTGTAAAAAGTGAAAACTCGAGGCATGCCATGAATCAGGAAATTGCAGCAATTGAGAAGAATGAGACATGGGAATTAAGAAATCTGCCGGTAGGAGGAAAAACAGTTAGAGTGGAGTGAATTTTTAAAACCAAACTCATGGAGAAGTTGATAAGTATAAAGCTCGTTTAGTTGTCAGGTGCTACAACCAACAATATTGGGTGGATTATGCAGAAATATTTGCACCAGTGGCTCGGATAGACACAATTCGTATGGTGCTCTCTTTTGCAACACAACAAAGCTGGTTGATTTATCAACTTTATGTAAAATCAGCCTTCCTGCATGGTGAAATTAATAAAGAGGTGTTCGTCGATCAACCTCCAGGTTATGAGCAGAAGGGGGAAGGGGAAGAAACAAAAGTCTACGACTTAAGAAAGCATTGTATTGACTCAAATAAGCTCTTCAAGCTTGCTACAATCACATAGAGTCCTATTTCTCCAAAGAAAGCTTCCTCAAATATCCTTATAAACATACTTTGTTCATAAAAACAGTAGTTAGAAGTAAAATATTAATCATTTATCTTTATGTTAATAATCTTATTTTTACTGGAAATGATGAAGTTATGTTCAATTAATTTAAGAAGACAATCATGAATGAATTTAATATGATTGACCTTGGGAAAATGAGATACTTTTTAGGCATTGAAGTATTGCAAAAGGAAGATGACATTTTTATTAGCCACTAAAAATATGCTCACGAGATTGTAGAAAGATTCCACATGGGTTAATCCAATTGTTCTTGGATTTAAACTAACAACAGATGAAGGAAGAGTACACTTTGATAGTACATTTTATAAGCAAATGGTGGGAAGTCTCATGTATCTAACTATTACGCGTCCTGATTTAATGTTTATAGTAAGTCTAATTAGTAGATACATGAAACATCCCACTAAATCTCACTTGTTGGCAGCAAAAAAGATTCTAAGATATATAAAGGGGACAATTAGTTTCGAGATGTCTTATAGGAAGGGAGGAGATGCAAAGTTCTGTAGTTATACAGATAGTGATTATATAGGTAATCAAGATGATAGAAAGAGTACTTCAAGTTATGTTTTTATGATGAAATCAAGTGTAATATCTTGGTCTTCAAAAAAACCAGTAGTTACTCTCTTTACCACTGAAATTGAGTTTATTGTTGCAATATCAAGTGCTTGTCAAGTTGCTTGGTTAAAAAGAATTTTGAAAAGTCTAACTCATGTGTTGTCCAGACCTACGGTGGTGTATTGTGATAATATATCAATCATCAAACTCTCAAAAAATCCAGTAATGTATGGTCGTAGCAAGCATATAGATATTCGCTTTCATTTTTTTCATGATCTAGTCAAAGATAAAGTAATAGAGCTAACTCAATGTACTACTCATAAACAAGTTGCTAATATTATGACCAAACCATTAAAGATTGAAGTTTTTTTAAAAATACAAGAATTAATGGGTGTTTGTGAATATTCTGAATAGACTGAATGTTAAGAACATGCAATTCAAGGGAGGATGATAAAGTTAGTATTTTTTGGTAGTTGACAATTATTATTCAGTGTTGCAAATAATTCTCCAATATTTGAGGGAGAAGAGCCTTTTTCTGTTATTTCTTGATTTAGTCATGTACCACCATCCTAGATCCTACAATTATGGGTTGTTATCTTTTGTTATTGTAAGGCTATTTAACAGCTATAAGCATCAGTGAATAAAGTGTGTATTACTCCCAGTTTTCTAGTGTAAATAGTTACTATGTAAGGCTCTCGACAAATTCTTTTGTTTTATCACTGTCCCACCATGATTAACATATTTTTTAATTAAAAAAAAACCCACTCACTTAGATTTACAAAACCAGGTTAGCATGCTTTTCTCTTTTTTGTTAAACAAAAAATGGACGGAATCTTTTTTTGTAAAAATAAGATGACAATGTAATATCTTTTATTTTTAAATTTCAGCCACTGGAATAGTGGTCGGAAATGGTGCTCGAGTATTTTAGAATTAATTTATTTTTATTTATTTTTATTATAAATATTTAATTGATTTTATTATAATGTTAATAAACCAATATAAATCAAAACCCTGTCCAAAAATATAATTTAAAAATAAAAAAAAAAATCATTTCTTAATTCTCATCTATCTTCTCCCGAAAAATAAAGATTAAAAGACACTTCAATAGGACAACGAGTGGAGCTGTTGTCGAATGTTTGTAATAAAGATGTCCATTTTCTATTGTCTTGGAAGTAACGGAAACCAGTGACAACTACAAAGCTTTGTCGTCGAAATCATCAATTTTCGTCTTCGTAGAAATGGGCACCGGTAACAATTATTGATGAATGATATTGTGACACGTGGACAAGAATCAATTTTTTTTACTGTAATTTATTTTAGATTTTTTTTCTTTAATTTATTTATCAAAAATGACTTGATATTTTATTAAAAAACTGAAATTCTAATCTGAATCAAGTAGATGTTTAACAATATAATTTGTCAACTAATAAGTGCTAACACTGTGAACATATAGAAACATAAAGAGAGATGATATTAAACATAAACTTTGTCACAGAAGGACACAATGCAACCGTATATTAATAGAAGGACCTGATTAAATATTTCGTACTAATAGAGGGACCAATTAAAAATATCTAAAGCCTCCTATGCAGGTTGTTGTCTCCCTTGGTCCATTTTAATCTTACAATGATCCACGGGCTTTCATTCCAGGACCATTTTTTTAAACTCTGCTCAAGGCCAATTTTAATCTTACAAGGATCCATGGCCTTTTCCATCGTTAGAGCAAACTTTGCAAAATGTAAGGCCCATTTTATAATACAATGGCCCATGGGCGTTAATGCTTGGCCCATAAAAATAAAATTTTGGAGGATTAAAAATTTGAAGTTCATGACATTGGAAAAAAAAACCCTATTTACGTTACCAGCATCAAAATGATGAAATTATTATTATTATTATTAAGAATAAGAAGTATTTTCACCTCAGTTTGCATAGAAGCCTAAAACATTCTATAGTTGGGAAGAAATTCTCCACAATTCATGCTGCAAGCTCAGAAAGATGTATAGAGAGCTGCACTTATTCAGCATAACGAATGATTAACCTGAGAGCTTAAAAGGAAAATAGGAATGGATAGTAAGACTTTTGGTGAGGGCTTAAAACCAGTATAAAAAAAAAAATTATATTCTTATAAGATTAATATGACTTAAAATATTAATATCTTTGTGTTTGAACTTTGGGATTTTTCTTTCCTTTCTTTTTTTTTTTTTTGAAAGAGTGATTGAGTAGCAAGACTTTTGGTGTGTTAACTAAGTAGCTAGCCTTATTATATATATGTATATATATATATATATATATAAACAGTCATGATCAGCTAACTGTTACCATGATCATTTTTATATGAAGAAGATTTAGTTTTTATTTAGGAAAGCAATTTTCAGAAATTGCCTCATTGGTTAAAGTCTTCAACTACCTTAGCTTAATAAACACATTGTTATCCTCAAAATTATAGTTATTAAATCTAGTTGGGAAATTTACCCATCAAAAAGTTGGTTAGGGCAATGTCTTTTTTAGTGTTCAGTTTTTACAGCATCCAGCTTTCACTAAAGAACTTACTTGGACTTCAAAATCCTATTCCATGTGTCGCACTTCAAGCAATTAGATAATCTTACAAAATCCATTTCAAATATATGCATAGGTGTCACGGCCAAGAATATTCATATATACTAACATCCAAATTAAGATTACTCTTGGTTTTCATTAACATCGAAATTAAAAAAAAAAACTAATATTAAAATTAAAAGTTATTCTGAACACTCAATATTTATTAATATCAAAATTAAAGATATCATATATTTTTCTATGTAATATTTATCAATATTCTATTTGTAATTAAATATTTATTGGTATCAAAATCAGAAATATTATATGCAAACCATCAAAAATATAATATAACAAATCCTTAACAATCTAAAACAAAATTATTAACACAACCTATCTTAGATAAGACATTTAAAAGGTGTTAGTATCTTTCATTTTGTATAATCAATCTTTTATTATAGAATTTGTGTTGACTAGCTAGGATTTATAATGATCATAATAATACATAGTGACTTTTTAAACCTAACCTTTTCCTTTTAAGAACAAGTCAAAACCTATTTTTTCCCCATAAATCTTAAAGGTCATCATGATGTTGGTTACGACAACAATTATAATATATATTAAAACAAAACCTTTTTATCATTCATTTCACTATATTACTAAAATTTAGGGTTTATTTGAGATGTTAATAATGCTTTTTTTATTTTTTATTTTTCCTACTTGAAAATTTTATTCATTCCAGTCCCTCAATCTTTTTTATTTCAAAGATGTTAACACATGTAATTGTTTTCAATTTGAGTGCAACATTTTATTCAGGATGTAAAAAAAAAACGCAACTATATTAGATTTCTTTTTGATTTCGTAAAACAAGATTTTTTTTATCAACACAATAAGGACCAAAATTGACACAACTAAACAAATGCAGCACTATTTTTAGTTGGCACAAAAAATTACATCTTAATTCTACGGTTACAATTTTTCGCCAAATTGAGAATCATGAGTGAAAGTCTCTTCATCAAATTTCACAACTATAATAGCATTATTTATCTCCTATAAAATAAAAATAAAAAATTTCTAAATTCAATTAAATTTCATATTATTCACACAAATAAACAATTTTAAACTAATGATAACTATCAAAACACTTACAATAAATATTATTTTTTGTATTGACAATGTTTTTCTACCTTTTCATATATCTTCTTTCTTTATATGAGTTTCCTTATATAACTTTGTCATAACTCAATCTAGATTATTTTTTAAAAAGTAAAATAAAAGCTAGCAACATGATGAAATTAGGTTGAGAAGGATTTTAAAAATATGAAAAAATCAAGTTATAATTATTGAAGAACTTTTGAGGCCTAATTATACCCCATTATGCCAAAAACAAATAGTGAAACAAACGCAAATTTAATGTCAAATTCAATTATTATTAAATAAATTTGCATAAAAATTAAGTCTAAAGATATAATTAAATTGTAATAGTCCAATTTAATTTAATCATAGGCCAAATTGAATTTTAATTATGTTTAAGAATTAATTTGGATCTAATTAAAGGATTTAATTAAATGAAAGGACTTAATTATATTTTAAATGGGTCAAATTAATTTTATTAAGAGCTTAATTGGTGAAAAAATAAATTTAGGTACCCAATTTTGGCTTCATTATGAAGATTGGAATTTTCAAAAATCAAACTTTATTTTTACCAAGTTAATTAGTTGTAATCAGGGGTAAAGTTATAAGAAAATTGAAATTTTGAAGTCAATTAAGGGTTAAATTGAAGAATTTCACAGCCAAGGACTAAAATGCAAAAGATGTTGACCTATAGGAGCTCAATTGACAAAAATCAGAGGTTAAATAGAAGAAATTGAAAGATTAATAGTCAATTAGAAGTTAAATTGTATAAATTCAATACTAAGGACCATATTGAAAAAGATATGTCAATTTAAGGTTAAAATTGATGTTTTGAAGTCAGTCAAGGGTGTATATAAGATAAATCAAATATCGAAGGATCGAAATGAACTTGACCAAAACAATGTCGTTTTAGTTACTATTCATTGTCTTTCCCATTTTACCTGATAGAAACTACCTAAATTGCTACTTTTCAAGTGCATTTAATGCTTTATTTCTCCATCAAACTTAATCAAACTTGCATGCAAATGATCACTTGACATTTCTCCAGAATCCTATATGGTCCATTCAGGCCAATTGACACCATAAAGACCCTCACAACAGCCTCAAGTAGCCACCTCAGGTTGCTTTGAACTATTAGATTTGATAATTCATTATGTCTATTTTGAATTAACAGTTGAGATCCTTCCTAATTGAATTAATGGTTGAAATTTTATCCCTAATGAAAACAAGATTACTCCCTTCCCACCCCTATAAATAAGGGTAGATTTCATGTCCTGAAAAATGAGAAAATAGAGTCCAAAAATCACAAAAAAGTTTGCCTCTTCCCCTAATTTTCTACTATTTATGCCTCTCTCTCTCTCCACCGCTCCTTCTGTCACTACCACCACAAAACTATCATGATTGAGGGTAGCTCAACCTCTTCCACCAACCCAATTCCTTACTAGTGGCAGAAACCATCACCATTATTGCCAACTTTTTCTTCTTCTTTGTAAGCTCTCTTATACATGATAATTGTGGTTCTTGCCTCCAGCTGTACTTTGAACCACCACTTCTTCTCCAATCAGGCGTAGCAGTTAGCACCACCAACTTGTTTGCCATCAGCTCCACCCTTTATAGCTAGCCCAACCACTGACTGGACATTAGAAGCCACCACTGCTCCCTCTCTTTCTCTATAGACCTCCCATTTCTCCTTCTCCCGCTCTCTCTGCCACCAACCTTCATCATTTCAACTACCAGATAAACATCGTCACCGTATCAGGTATCCTTCTCCCTTCTTATTCTTCTTCTTCTTGTTGTTTTTCTTCTCTATTCATTATATAAACAATGGGTGTGAATTATAATTCAAGTTCACTATTTATGCAATATTGGATGTTCGACCAAATGTCTAGGCCAGATTTGGCCCACACTGAAAAAAACCATTTTGGTCCTATATTGGCCCATTCCAACCTTATTTGGGTTGAGTTTGGCCCACTTAGTTGGGTTGGACCCAACCTACATATTTTATATTATTAACATTAACATTAAAAAAAATTGAAAAAATTCCATAAAACATTTAAAAATCCTTTAAAAAAATTTATGATTTTTTCACAAAATTTTATATCAACTTTGCTTAATATTATATTGCATATTCACATTATAAGATACAAATCTGATATTAAAATACCTGATTTTCTCTAAAACTTGTCAAAACTTTTAAATTAATTTTTTCTTAAAAAACAAAAAAAAAACATTTTATTTTTATGCATACGATCAGATCCTAAGATTTTCCAAACATATTTTTCATAAACAAATTGCATCTTTTTCCTGTTTAAAAAATTCAAAAATTAATATCGCAATCAATTTATGATTATCCATTAGAATTTGCAAAAAAATATCAAAGACCTTTTTCCAATCTTTTTTTTTGTTTAGATGTAGATTTTAATATCTATGGGGTGTAAATTACATCATAAAATGCACCCTCAAATATTAAAGATACAAAGTATAACATAAATGTAATGCTAAATTTGTGACTTTAGAACGAATAGTATTTAACCTGATAAGGTAGAGAATCTGTTATATAGAAAAATCTACTTTGAATCGTAGACAAGACCAACAGATAGAAACCCGATCTAGAAAAACAATCTAATAACAATGTAGCTTACCTTAAGTAGAGTGTACTAGGGGTGATATGTCTTCTCTTTACACAACCGTCCTTTACTCAAATTCTCGTGGAACTGAAACTCTCATGAACCATAAATTTCTAGTGACCATAATATTAAGTGGCAACTCTTAAACCTTAATAATAATTTTTATTATTAAATTAAAAAAAAAACCTTTCCACACACCCACACCTTATTAAGAGGCACGACAAAAGCCTTCGTCATAACCAAATGAAGTCACAACACGACCCCTAACAAACTTCATGGAGTCAGTTCCTGCCAAAGCTTTTTTTCTTTAATTAAGTATTTTTTTAAAGATCTCACAAATAAATACATAATTAAACTTCAAGAAAAATAATAAAATTTATATCAATGAGCTCTTACTTGTCACTTTGCATAGATGATAACAGAATCGCTCCTTTAGCGTACTTGCTCATTGAACTATGAATTTCCTTATTTCTATTTTGTGTACCTAATATATTGCGAACACTTTGTAAAAGTTTTTGAAACTATAAATTATTGATACAATGCCCAGTTACTAGCCTCGGTTTATAGCTTTTCTACTTCTTTTGGTCATCCGAGCTGATCTTTCTAATTGCTTGTTTATGAGCATCATACAAAAAATCATATAATCTGGTATAAGAATTTGTTAAATAGAAATTAGATAAGAAAATAAAAAGAATATAAGCTTACAATAATATAACATTAATTAATTTAAACTTACCTAGTTGCATTATGGTTTTCTCATACTCTCCTTACAAAGCACATTATTACTCTAGTCCTACCAAAAAGTTTCTTTAATTAGTATTTTACATGGATTAGTTTTCAAATTTTAAAACACTAATAACTCAAATCATAAATTATTTATCCAATTTTTTTTTTCATTAAGCATTTATCATATACATGGTAGAGGTGATAACATAAGCAACTTCAATATTGGTAAATCTAAAAATCACTTCAAGCAAACTATTTTCATGTAATTGCAAAACTTAAAATGTCTTAATACAAACAAATGATATCATAAAAAATATTAGTTATCTAGATAGGTCACTGTTTTTATTTTTCTATACTTTTGCATGAAATTGACTCTATCAAATAAGAAGCTTATTTTATTGTTCTTGATAATTCAGTTGAGTCTTGATTGATAATTTTTATACGTTAATGATCTCTTCATAATCAACATTTAGATTCATAACACGATTAATAACTCTACTATTTGATAAATTAATAATATTTTGTTTGGATTTGTAATTGTTTCTTCTTGAATACATGGTACCTTAAATAAAATAATGAATATATAAAATAATGAATATAATGAAATGATTTATATTAACCAAAGTAATATAAGTCACTACATAATAAAATTAAAGATAATATTATATATGATCATAAGCTACTACAAACTATTAAGCACAAATTTCAATCATCATGCAAAACCAAAGTACTCGAAATAAAATCCTTACTCATCAATGTTGTGCTCTTCCTCAAAAGCATGGTTAGAACTACATTACTAGCCATGTTTGTTTCCCAGAAAGTGGTATCTGAAAAACCACTTTTCAGACTTTCTCGTGTTTGTTTGTTAACGAAAAATACTTTCTAATTAACAAAAAAATATTTTTCAGTTAAAGAAAAATTTATTTTGATTTTTAGAAAAGTGTTTTTCTTTTTAGCTGTGTTCGTTTTTTGAAAAGTGGTTTCCGGAAAACCACTTTTCAAATTTTATTATGTTTGTTTGCTGTCAAGAAAGTTGGTCAACAAAAAACACTTTTCAGTCAAAAAGCAAATTTAGTTTGGTTTTCAGGAAAGTATTTTCCTAAAAAATTTAGGCGGAAAACACTTTCTAGAAGTTGTGAAAAATTTATAAATGTCATTATTTACTGGTTATATCAAATTTGATCTTCAAAAATTTGATTGTTATATATATTTTATTTTGAATATTTATTTTTTAATTTAATTTTTTAAAATTTAATTTTTATATTAACTTTGATCCTCAATTTTATAGTTGTTATTTGCTTTTCTTCTATTATTTTTTTATTGAAATTTTTTATCTATCAAATTTCATCCTTATTCTTTTGATTGTTACATATTTTATTTGAAATGTTTTCTGAAATGTTAATTATTATTATTTTAATTTCTTTATCTTTTTTTTTTAGATTTGATCTTTATTATTTTGATTATTATTTATTTTATTTGAAATAATTTATGAAATTATATTTTTTTTTAATTTCATTCTTATTTAACTTTTTAATTTGTAAGATTTGTTCTTCGTTATTTTAATAAACTTGAGAAAAATAAAACATTAATAAATTATTTTCCAGTTTATTTTCAATAACATTACTAAACACTGAAAAATGTTTTTCAATATATTTTCTATAATACTATCAAATATTAAAAAATAATTTATTTTCTCTAAAATTCACTTAAAAAAAAACTTTCCCTCGAGCAAAACAAAAGGAAATTATCCTTATATTTAACCATCAATATTTGGGAAAATTTTAAAATATATATATACATATATATATATATATATATTATCGATTACGAGAAGTTAAGGAATAATTAAAGAAAAATCCCATACATATATTTAATTAATCTATTTTAATTCAATAAAATTTAAATAAAAAATCAAATGTCTGGGCCTAAGTGGCATGCCACGCTTGGCTTATATTTTTTAAAAGCCACTCATTTAGGTCTATAAAGCTAGCCTTTGACCACAATGGTGGTAAAAAATCATTTTGGAGTTTTTAGATTTAAAAATTTATTTTTTAATTTATTTTTATTTATAAATATTTAACAAACATCCTTATCATACTAATAATTAATATATTAATTCCAAACAGTTCTAAAAAATCCAAAAACCCAAATCAAACCATGAAAAAAATTATTTCTCAACTTCTATTTATTTTTTCCAGATAAAAGAGACCTTAATAAGACAACAAGTGGAGTTGTTGTCGAATCGTAGTACTAAAGATGTTGGAGCTGGAGTTGGAAATATAAATATGTCCAATTTCGTTTGTCTTCGTGGAAATGGAAACCCAGTAACTGCTAGAAAGCTTTGCTGCTTCATTGTCGTCGAAATCATCATTTTTTGTCTTCGTAGAAATGGAAACCTAGTAACAATAATTGATGAATGATATTGTGACACGTGGACAAGAATAAATGTTTTTTTTATCTAATTTTAATTTTAGATTTTTTTCTTTTATTTAGCAAAAACTATTTGATTTTTTATTAAAAACATGAAATTCTAATCGGATTAGGTACGTGTTTCACATTATAATTTCTCAACTATTGGCTGTTTGGGATTTAGATAACATTTATAATTTAAAGTATTTTTCGTTTAAAAATATATTAAAATAATATTTTTTATTTTTTAAAAGGATTTAACAAAAATAATTTTTAAATTTTTATAAAATGTGGTTTCAAACGCATTCCCAAATGCTAAGTGCTATAGAAGGACACAATGCAACCGTATATTAATAGAAGGACCTAATTAAATATTGCTTACCAGTAGAGGGACCAATTAAAATATCTATGGCCTCCTATGCATCATATATTTTTCATGCGTGTTTTCTCTTTTCTCCTTTCTTGCTCTCTTTTCTAACAATTTCTTTTCGTTTAGAACCCTAACCTAATCTCTCGATTTTTACAATCTGAAGCTCTGTTGCCCTTTCTTTTTTGAATTTTATGTTTTTCAATTCCTCAGCGTCAATTAATAATCGAGTCATTAGTAGACTTCGTAAATGCGTTTTTTTTTAAGTATATTTTCTTTTTTCTTCTTCTTGAAAATAGCGTGTGCTTGGTTTAGTTGCTGAGTATGTTAATGCCGTTTTGCAGGAGAATCACTCACTAATCGCGATAATTCTCTGATGGAGCAGGTAATTTATTGTTTTTTTTAAAAAAGATTTTTAATTGATAATCAGGGGAATTGTGTGTTTTTTTTATGCCTTAGTTTTCTAATTCATATATATATATATAAATTATGAAAGCCACTTTCGCCCAAAGATGAAAGGATTGTTTCGGTGAATCCTTCCCCGGAAGCAGCCGTCATAAAACGCCCACAATTATCTGCTACTGTTGCTCCAGATCTTACCATTGTTCCACCACCTCCTCCACCACCGCAACTTAATGTTTATGATTATACCTCACATGACCAGGCAATGGCAGCTTATGCTGGTTAGTTAGTTTCCTTCTCCATCGTATCTTCATTTTGTTCACAGTTAAGAATGAGTTATTAGTAACCGTATATGTGGAACATTGATTAGTGGGATTGTGTGTCTCAACTTGGTGATCTTTGCATCTTCAGGTTATGGCAATAACACTGGTATTTGGGATGGGTATTCTCAACATCTTAATGCATCTGATGGAATGCATTTATCTCCGGTGAGGATGATTCCTTTACTATTGTACTCTCAAATTCTTTTTCTATAGTTCTAACTGAATAATTTCTTTTACCTTTTTTTCCTGACGGTGATCAGATTATATACAATGATAATCAATCTCTTATGTATCATTCCGGATATGGCTTGAATCCTGATATGGGACACGGGCAATATTCTCCTATGGCTACGCCTCTAACTCCCATAATGATAGACAGCCAGTTATACTCTCCACAACAGATCCCATTCTCCCCATTTTACCATCCAGATGTGCCCTCATCAGGTCCTCTAGGCTCATCTGAGCTAATGTCATTTGAAAGCAATAGTGGCAACTCCTTTTTTGGACCAGGATCAGGTTACTTGGTACATTATGGATCATTTGGTGGGGGGAACATGTCCGGGGCTCCTGGCTCTGATTCCTCAACATCTCCATCGGCTTATCCTCAACCAATGGGCATACTCGGGCCATATGAGCACCAAGTTGCACAGGTTTGTTTTATCTTGTTCCAACAATTATGAAATCTAGAATTTCCAAAAGTTTCAATTCCTTTTTCTCTTTCACATCTACTGCCTGTTTTCCTTGCTCATCACCACTGCCTTTTCAGTTTCTTCTGAATTGGTGCACAAGTTTCTATATCCAAAAAATCCCCCTTTGAGTTTATCATCTTAACTTTTATTAAAAGTTGTGATGTAAAGTTTGTTCTGGATCTTGACACATGATTGCTATAAGTTGTTAATTTACCTGTTTAGAGCAAAGATTAATTGTAGTGAGGCTTCTTGCATACTTATCTGTGTTTTTTACTAGCAGTTCCTCGTCTGACCCTTCAATAAGGAGCTTGTTAAATTTTGTTTGGACATGTTTTCAGGGTTCTCAGCAAAGATCATTGCATGGATATGGATATACATCATCTTCCCCTGTTGGACATTACCAGCATGTTGGCTCTTTTCAGAGCTCTAGTTTTGCTGGTGGTTCAATTTCTTATGCAGGGGCTAATGACCGGACACGAGTTGGACTTGATAAAGGCAGGAGGAGATACAGAGACCAGGACCCCATTTATTCTTCTAACGATCCATTTGGTTTTGACCGTAATCGAGGACCAAGGGCTTCAAAGCTTAAGGGAAAGAATGCCACTGAACAGCGTTCCTCCTCTGGTAATGGCAAAGGCAATTCAGCTAGCTCTGGGATTCAGCTTGATTTATATAACCAGCTAGATTTTGTCACTGATTACAAGGATGCCAAGTTCTTTATAATCAAGTCTTTCAGTGAAGATAATGTTCATAAAAGTATTAAATATAGTGTTTGGGCAAGCACTCCACACGGGAACAGAAAAATTGATGCTGCTTATCGTGAAGCAAAGGAGAAAGGAAGAAACTGTCCAGTCTTTCTTTTGTTTTCGGTATGTCAGTGTAACTTGATGTTATTTTAACGCGATGATTTCTGCTAGTGGCATTGTGACTGCTGGGAACCAGGTTGAAGCTAATGCATGTAGAGTGGTATCTGAATTGTAATGAATGGTTGAACATGGTAGCTTGGATTTCTCTGTCTATAGATATGAAAGGGCATTGTTTTCTGCTGTTTTTTTCCTGCTTTTTGCCTTTGGGTTTATGAGTTTGTATTTGTTTTAGAAGCCAGCAGAAGACCGCAGACCTATGTTGTAAAACAATGGGTTTTTTTTTTGGTTATTTTTTGGTAAAGTTAGTGGAATAAGCAGGTAGTTGCTGATTTTATTTGTGGAACAAGTTTTTGTTTTATTTGTCTTTTACATTTTGAAGCTGAATTCCAACATCAATGACTTACTTGTTTCTGAATCCTGCATACTTGCTGCATTGTTTAAAATTCGCTGCTGCTCTGAAAAAGTCTGTTTTGGTTCATTAATGTTCTTGGATTTGTTTACATATTTTTGTGCAGGTCAATGCTAGTGGACAGTTTTGTGGAGTAGCAGAAATGGTTGGACCTGTAGACTTTGAGAAGGATGCTGAATATTGGCAGCAAGATAGATGGAATGGCCAGTTCCCAGTCCAGTGGCATATCGTTAAAGATGTTCCCAATAGTCGTTTCCGGCACATACTACTTCAAAACAATGATAATAAGCCTGCTACTCATAGTCGAGATTCTCAAGAGGTAAAGCTATAAAATTTTACTAATATTCCTACTTTTTTATTAGTATTTGTGCTATTTTATTTAGATTTATAGAGTTTAGAATGCTTCTCATGACTCGAGTATTTATAAATTCCTAGATGTTTTTCTGAGCATGAGTTTACTTTGATTATGTTACAGAAACGGGTAAATAAGTACTGTTCTAGAAACACGAGTACCAGAACTGTTGTTCTT
Organism: Populus euphratica; assembly: GCF_000495115.2. Taxonomy (NCBI): domain Eukaryota; kingdom Viridiplantae; phylum Streptophyta; class Magnoliopsida; order Malpighiales; family Salicaceae; genus Populus; species Populus euphratica. Next base: position 99,776 of record NW_011500519.1, read on the forward strand.
AGTGGATTGCTAAATGTCTTTCCTTCATGGAGAAAAATGCTGCTTGATATTGTGCATTTATCAACTCCATATTATATCTGAATTCTCCATTTGTTAGCTAGGTTGGCCATGCAAACATGCCATCCTTTTTATCTTGGACTTTACTTCATGCTCGCTTCATGCTTTGTTTTATTCAAAGGTCTATAGAGGATTATATTTTAACCAGATCTCAATTATCTGCATGAAATATGCTAGAATTTGATCAGTATCATTGGGTATTAGTTTAATAATGTAACATAGGACAGTTACATTGATTGCAAAGGGAGTTTTTATGTTGAGTTTGAGTGATATGGGGGTCCAAAAAGCACCGTGGTCTGTTTCTTTTTTTGGTCTTCAGCTGTCCCAGGCTATCTGTGCTGTTTCTTTTCATAAAAAAGGCTAGAGTGTCATGCCTAGTAGCTTTTGATCTAAAAGTATAATTTTGGGTGTTTATAACCTCATTGCATTCTTCCTGGTCCTAATTTGTACCGTATTCTGGCTGCCCAGATATTTTTTCATGAATCAGAAATCATTTAACCTTTCTCTAAGTTCATTATCCCTTTCAAATCTGTGTTTAACCTTATTTGCGGACACCATTCAATCAAGATGAAAGTTTTGTCTGGTCAAGACTGTTTGCTGATTTTCTTTTCTGTCATTACATGGATCCAGCCCTCTTACTGATTAGTTCTTTTTGCCTGATGGGTTTTTCGTCTCTCTCTCTCTCTCTGGTGTGCTGAATACTCAGGTGAAACTAGAACAGGGTATTGAGATGTTGAAAATCTTCAAGGATCATGATGCACCTACATCTATCCTGGATGATTTTGACTTCTATGATCAATGTGAGAGAGCTTTGAAGGAAAGGAAGGCCAAACAGCAACCTAGTTTGAAAGTAGGTGGTGCAGGTTTGCTTGCTGATGATACCATAAATCAAATGTCTGATTTTCTTGCGCAATCTCTCAAGTTGGATGATGTTAATAAAGAACCAGCAGCCAGTGAAGAGGTTGGTAGCTTAGGACCTGGTGTGGAGGTCTTACCTGCTAATAATTGCAATACTGCCATGGAACTTGCTAACAATTCCAACATCGTGGTTTCAAAAGCTGAAGATTCCAACAACCATAACTTGTCTCCCACCTTAAAGTCAAAAGAGGGTAGTGGTGAGTACCAGGATTAATTCTGTTGATAAGATGACCACAGTTATGTTGACAGATAGGAGCTTTTAGTTGTAGTTGTGCCAGGATCTCTGGGATGCTGGTTCATAACAGCACAAACTCCTTGTTCTCTTAAGATTTGATAGATTCTTTGCTTGCTGACATGTGGGATGGCATATTGGGTATCTGAGTAGCCTGAAGGCATACTAACAAGCTGGTTTTTGTTTTTGCTTTGCTTTTGTTATGGACTGTTGAGGGAGAAGTGAATGTGGTCAATTTTTTGTCTGGGTTATTTAGAATGGGAAAGGATGATGATTGGTGCAGTGAGTTTGAAGAATGGGATGGTTTCGTAAAGTGGGAGTAGATTTTGTATACTATGCAGCTGGAGCCCAAATTGAATGTAATCCTGGGTTCTGTTTCTACTGATTTTCCAGAGAGCATTTGGCTAGTGGAAGGTTTGTAAAGTGACCATTTTGAAGGGAAAATAGTGATAGGACAAGTAAAAATAGAAAGAAAATTCAACAATTACCCTTATACAAAATGATGAGGAATTGCCGCTCTTGTTGTATGTTTACCGTTGTTGGTGTAAGTAGAGATGTTTCAATTACTTTGTTAGTTTGTTCTAATTTTTCTTCGTAGTGAAGAATTTTAATCTTTGTTATTGTAGAAAATATCCTCGGAAGGATTATTGAGCTTTGTTATCTAGGTGCCCATTTATTGAGAAATATTGATATGCAATGGCCTCAACTCAGGTTGAAAGTGCTGGTGGGATAACCCTGAGGATATGATTTAACTAGTTAAATTTTAAATTTATTTTTTATAAATTATTAGTTTGAGTATTGTAAATCTTAAAGTAATTATTAGTTATCTGGATATCTTAATTAATTAAAAAAAAAAAGGTGCTGGAAGGACTTCACGTTTGTAAATTGCAAGGTCTTGATTGAGGTTCCTTCATCAAGTCGTTTGGGTACAAATCAAGGACAAAAAATGATTGCTATGTCTTGGAAGACTCCTCTTCGTCATCTAGAGCCACTTGCCCTGGAGATGCATGCTTACCAGGGCACTCTTATCACTGGGATTAATTTGTTTACTGCTGTGTCTAAGCTGCTGGAGTGGTGCCTGCTTGTTGTTTTAAAATCCAATTCTGAACCTCCTGTAATCCGGTGCAAGGGTAGTCTGTCCTCGTGCCGGAGGCATGACTGTAGGATCAATAGCCACTCAGATCGGGTGAGCGTGAGCGCAAGAGTTTCGAGTCTATTATGTGTTATGATTATAATTTAAAATATTTTTTATTTAAAAATATATTAAAATATTTTTTTTAAAATTATTTTTAATATAAACATATTAAAACAATTTAAAAATATATATAAATAAAATTTATTTTAAACAAAATAAAAAATTTAAATTTCAAAAAAACACGCTAAACACTTCTAAAAATCAAAGTCTTACACTATATGATTCTTCCGACACTTATCAACCTCCCAAGACATTAATTAATTTATAATGTTTGTATTTATGATGCCTCAACAATATTTTTTATAGTGTCACGAAACAAAGAAGAGGAACACCTTTATAATAATTATATTTCAATTAATTGGTAATGATGATTATGTTAATCCTCCAAAAATATTAAAAATTGGATTAACTCATTCAATGTGCCACCTAAGTCATAATTATTGATGAATTAAACAACTTTATCTTTTGAAATATATATATTTTTAAATCTAATTATTAACATTCTAAAAAATACAAGGGTGGGTCTTAATCAAAAATTAAAAAAAAAAACAATGCAAACAAAAAATGATCCTGATAAAAAACCCAAGCTTAGATGTGTTTTAATTAAATAACTTTTTTTTATCCAAAAAAATAACGTGTTCTCTGCTAAACTAGACAATATATCATCCATAAACTTTAATTCTGGCTACCTATGTGGTTGTTAAAAAATTAGAAAACTTAGGATTTTAACTCAAAATTTATTTATTCAACCCATTTTTACCTTTAAACACATACAAACATGCATAAAACACTCACTAACCCCACAAAACCACCCAAAAAAAAAAACATTGAACCAAAAAAATTAAATGGAGCATGATCGAAATTTTAGGTATGTTTATATGAAAAATTCATATCATTGAACTATATCAAGAATTAGGAAAAAAAAATTATGATCAAAATGAAATTTTTAAAAATCAAAGGAATTGAATCAAATAAAAAATAAAAATAGAAGGATAAAATTTGTTTTGTCGTGCTAATTTTAGATTGGTCAATATATTTTGCTGCATTTTATTCTTTGGTTGTGTATATATTTTTTAATTATGTTTTACTATAACAAATTAGAAGAATTCAATAGCCAATTTTAACTTTATAAAAGAGAGATAAAATTGTAAAAATAATAATTGAGAAGCCAAAAAAACAACTGTGATTCTTCGTTCGTTTTCCCTCGTTCCGGATGTTATAATATTTTATTGTGTGATAATCTAACCTTAATTCAGGCCCATTGAGCCTCTCAATTACAAAAAGAAGGAAAGGAAATAACGAAATGGAGCATAGCCAAACAAGGCTTAACAGGTGGCACCAGGTATTTTCATCCTGCAGTACTTTTCCTGCTCTGTCCAGCAGTGACACACATACTGTACTGCACTATTTACTCGCAGTCTCTCGCTCGCTCTCTCTCGAGCTGCAAAGAGAGGAAAACAAAGGGAGAAAAAGGAGTAATTCTTGAAAATGTTGAGCAGCAAAAACCCAAAATCAGAATCCGGAAAGCAGCAGCTGCTCTCTAAAATACTGAGAGCTTCGGTTTCGGAAAAGCTTAAGGACTTACTTGGAGACATCCCAGAACTAAATGAAGAAGAAGATAATAATGATGTCATCCAAGACCTATCTGTACTTGTACCCTTTTTCTCTTAAATCTGAAATGGTTTTTTTTTTCATTTAAAAAAAAATAAAATTATTGTTTTGTAGGAGTATGTAACTCTGCTTATTTCTAATGGGAAGACACAAAATCAAGCAAAAATCCAGTTGGAGCCATTTCTTGGTGATGCCAATACTGCCCTTTTTGTTTCTTGGTTGGTAGCTTCATTTGTTAATATTTATCTTGGTTCAGATTTTTTTAATTAATAGTAGAATGATTGTATCAAATAAAAAAAAAGGGCGATTGTTTTATTAGTCGAGCATGTAGTTAGAGGAGATGTTGGCCAAATCATCAGGATCCAATTTAATTGCTACATTTAACATACAGTGTTGATTTATTATGTATTATTTATTTTTCTTGCAGCTTAAGATTTCTTTTCTCTTCTTTTCCTCTTTGTTTTTTTTGTTTTCTAGCTTAAGATATTTGATATTATTTTGCTAGATTTTACTAAAATATCTGTTAATTTATTTGATTTTTGTTTGTCAAGGCTCTGGGAATTTCTTTCCAAAAATTATATGAATCCGAATGCATCATCAGATGTTGAAAATGCCACTGGTGATGGTAATGCTACTGGCAAGAAGCAGGTAAAAAATAATTTGGATAACCCACAACTAATAAATACTAATACTAATAATAATAATAATAATGATTGTTTTCTTAATTTATGTAATTTTTCATTAGCTGTATTTAATTTGTATAATGGGAGAGTCAATTATGTGTCCTTGATTTTGTGTCTTCAGGCAAGCAAGAGTAGTCTTATAAAGCCTTCAGAAGATTCTAAGCAACTTTCCGAAGGCGTCAACTGTCCGGATGACGACGACTTATCTTCGGAGTCTTTGGAGGAGGGAGAGCTGCCAAGAACTCACCATGAATCTATCAAAGAGTTTGAAGAGTGGGAAATTGGTTATGGGGAGTCCTTAAAGTGCACATCTTCTAGAGTGGAGGCATGTAGTGGAGATTTTGGTTTTGGTGGTAAGGAAAACACCCCGCACAAGAAGGTTTATACAAGTGAGCCTTCTTTCTTAATTTCTCATAGTTGATACGTTATTCAGGCTTTCTAATTATATGTAGCATGCGCCTGTCATCAGAAACAAACACAATAGCTTGTCTCTTAAGCTCTTGGTTTGACAAAAGGGAAAGGCGCCTTTTCTAGGATTTTGCAGTAATATAGTGCTGATCATTATGTTGTGCAGCATTTGGAAAATATCCAAGGCGTGCTTCTTGTTTATGTGTGTGTATGATATCTGTGGTATGCTTGTTACTTGCTACTTGTTACTTTTCCCTTCCATTGACATGATGGACCAACATCCTTCATGATTGTCCATATATTACGTATGCATAGCAAACATGCATGCAAAGGCTGCACACGATTTGCAGTTAATCTGTAGGAATCTCTCTAACGCAGTTAGCTGCAAACATCATCATCTGATCCAAACTTCGGTATTATTTTTGTTTTCATGTAGGAAGCCTTCGGTGTAAGAAACTTGATGTGGCTAATGTTGCTGGGAGGAGGCTTTTCACTAGGGCAGCAGCTGATGCAATACTTCATCAGCATGCAAGGGTGCATGGTAACGTTTGGGACAGACTGGGAAAGCTACCTGAAGGTGGAAATTGTGCAAATGCTGACGTGAAAGGCATTGAAAAGATCAAAGAGGAAGTATTTAAATGTTATGGAGAAAGTACCGAACGAAATCATTCAACACGTTCTCTTCATGGTCGTAAATTCTGTGGAAGATTGTCAGAAAATTTTGACATCAAGACTGGAGCAAGTAAAGATGGTCACAAGAGACAATTCATTGATATAAATTCTCATCAATCTGGTGTTTCCGATTCTATGGATGGGGAAGAAGCATTTATTAAAAAGGTGAGAAGATTATTGCCTGAAGAAGATAATGGTGTGCTGGGTGAGGATAGTGTTTCTTCAGGAGCTGAAACACCGAAAAGCCAAAAAATGGGTAATGCATCTAGCTCTAATGCTTCGACTAGTTCAAAGTTAAAGAAAATGCCCCAAGAAAGATTGACTGGGGAGATTTTGGAGTCTCCTGTGACTGCAGTCTCATATAGTACTCCCGTGACTGAGAAACCTTCTTGTAAGAACAATAGCAATGCAACTGCCAATCTCAAGCCCGTGCACAATGTAAGAAAAAGAGCTCATTCTAAGAAAAGCATCAGCTAGTTTCTGGTAGAATAAGAGTTCCTCTATGAAGCTGAAATGTGCTTCTGATTTTTTATTTTCTTATGTAGCAACTGATGGATATGAAACTAAGACTGGAGCATCTTGAAACGGAATTTGTTAAGCTCCAATCGAAGAAGGTAGAGAAAAAAGAACAAAGTTCATCTAAATCTGGTAAGAGAACTTCATGGAAGCAACCTTTATCAGTCAGTAAGTTGCAATGATTGTTGCGTTTTTGGTGAATTGGGTGTTCCTTCTGGTTATATTGTGATGTGTAACTTCTCTTATTTTCGTTGTCCAGAGGTGGAAAATGAAGTTATGATCTTAGGTCATAATCATTTTTCTAGGTTAAATTCTTATGACTGATTGATCGGAGTAGTTTCTATTTATTATGAGTTGAATAGGAAACAAAAGCTTTAGAAATATGAGTCATCTGTTACTTGTCATCCTTTGCATGTTCAAGATCCTTTGAAAGTACCCTAAATTAAGAGCTTGTGGAATCCATTAAGAGCAGCTTTTATGTTATGAGACGCTGCATGAAGACTTTCATCTGTTACTATTATTTTGTTGGTTAAGCAGTATGTGAAGAACAAACTTATAGCTTCAATGCTAAGAAATTGGGGATGCTGAAATCAATATGTGGAAGACTTGCACACGAGGTTAGAAATGAAAATATTCTGGTAAGAGTATTTGAATTCTTGAATGGGTGAATCAATTAAAAATTTGGGGAGGTTGACACAAGATACCTAGACCAACTTAAAAGCGTGAAGATTGTTGGTTGTAAAAGGGCCTTGCTAGAAAAAGAAAAGGGAAAGGACTTTATTCTTTAGTACTTTTTAAGATGGCTTTTCACAGATTTGGCTGTGAGAAACTTGTCTTGATAGTTTTGATTTGAACGTCTTCCAGCATCCCATGGTAAAAGGCTATTTGGCTCTCCAATGTTCATATTGACTAGATATATGAATTAGATACTTCTAAATGTGTTAAAGCTGTCTGTGCAAGCAAATAGACTGGAACCTATCGTGATTTAAACTTGGCCAAAATTTGCTTCTTTTTTGCTAGAGTCAACGTGTAAAATTGATGCTAGCCGAAGGCTTCATTCAATTGAGTTGATTGTTTGTTTATAATTACTTTAATTAGTATTCTGTTGGGGGCTTTAGAATCAAGCCCAGTATCTATGCAACTTCACAACATCCTTTTCCGAAAGGCATAAAAGTTGCTGATTTTTAAAAGGATCCCTATATGCAAGATAAGATTTTAAACAGGACGTCACTTTTGCTATTTGCAGGTTCCATTTATCATCTCGAGGGGGATGAATCAAGAACAGTAGTCGTGAAAAATGTAAAAAATGATAAAGAGTTTCCTTTGTAGATCTTGCTTCCATCCTCTCTTTCACTTCTCCCGAATTTCGATTAATTCAAAGTAACCATACTGTCTTTTCCTGTAACTTACCAGGTGCATATTGCAGCAACAAGAGAAGCCCTAATATCCTACTTTGCCAAGTGTGGAGCTGTCGATAGAGTTATTAAACTGACTGACACAGTTGGCATTAAACAAAAAGCGTACAAATCGACTAAGCGACTTTGTTGCACTTGTTGCTTTCATAATTATCGATCCCAATTAGTTAAAATAATAATAAGTTATCTTTGTTTCTCAGGTATGCCTATGTTACTTTTACTAGCAAGCACTCGGCAGACAAAGCACTGGCATTGAGTGGCGAATCTTTCTTTTCCCGGATCATATGGGTTAGTAGCCATTATTTCTTTGTGAGAACTACAATCTATTTCCTGAGGATTTTTTACTTAAGCTTCCAGTCATTTATCACTTTAACAAACCATCTTTAAGGAAACCACTTGGGAGTTACTATTCTTATTCTAATTGAGAAAGAATCCGCTGCATCGTGATGTTCTGTTCTTGTATATCATGAAAGTGGAGAGATTTCAAAATGAACTGCATCCACAGTCCATGCTCTCGAACATCTGCCCTTTAATTTTGACATGAGAAATTTTATGGCTGCATGAAAGACATGCGTTGAGTTATTGCTAGCTTTGATTATTATTTGTTCCCTGTACAGTCTCTGTCTATTTCTCTCTCACACTGTCTTTGTGTCTTCGTTCTGTCACTACATTATTCAGGTCAGAAGGGCAGGGAAGGTATTAGAGAAGTCCAGATGCACCCCTGATATTGGAAGGGGAGACTGTTCCACCACTACTGCTCCCATTTACATTGGAAGCAGCAGCAGAAGGCCTACAAATTATACGCTTTAGTAACAATAACTGCATATGAGAAACCTAGAGCTCTGGAAATGCAATTATCCACTTAACAAACTGCATATTTTCCTGCGTTCTTCAGGTTGCAATAAGCAACTTCAGTCTTCAGGTGTACGAATTGTTAGAAAGTAATCGTCTTTAGAGGGTATTGACAAGAGGATGGCCTATTGACAATCTGTTTACTGCAGTAGTTTTCGTTCCCGACTTTGGATATAGCAGTTCAAATCATGCCAGTAAAGAAACACGTATTTGTGGAAGTTTCAGGCAATTTTGCTAATCGCAAGAAAGGGCAAAAAATTCAAGTTGCCAGTCGTGCGGACAAACAATGCCATTTGACTGCCAATGTGCTTTGGATGCCCCCAACGGAACTTGTACAGGTGAAGCCCCCAGGGACATTTTTACTTGAATTGCATAATTGTCTTCCCGACACACACACACACACACATATATATTAGATAATTTAAAGATGAAAGACATGAAACCCCCGTTGACATAACATCATCATTCTAGTGATATTGACTATAATATTATTTTTTACCATTGAAATTCTAGAAATGTTTTTCTCAAACTATAAACTGAAAAATAAAGTTTTAGTTTAAATTTTGAAAATTGGAGGGATGCAATTTTTATAATTAGAAAAGTATGATGACTAAGTTGAATATTTCATGAAAAAGTTTAAAACACCAGTCATCCCCTCTGAATGTCTCACTTTGATCCTTTCTTTTTTAATTCTTCATTCTTAAACAATTTTAACTAAATTAAAAACTCATGGGTTGCAATAAATCCACAGTACCAATGAGCGTGCGTGGGGAAGCGCGTGGCGGGCTCAAGTGTGCGGTGGTAAAAGAGATTGTCATACATGAGAAAGTAAAAATGCAAGAACCAAATTAGGCAGAACTTACAATCTCTGTAGGAGGTAAGTACGCGCTCTAGAGCCCAGTTTAAGGATCTATATATATATATATATATATATACACTTCATCAATTCCTTCAAAAACAAACCTGACCAAATAAAGACAGCAGCGTTAAGTTAAACCAGTACTAGACAATATCTCTTCGCCAAATTATGTGGGCACTGTTCAAAAGCTGAAGTCAGGAGAAAATATAGAAAATTTGTTCGATAAGGGGTTTTGAACACAGAATCAAAATCCATGAATAGGAATCAAATTACCCTTTAGCTATCTCATGGCTCGACGGTTGTGAGAATATTGATATATAAACCTAATAAGATAAAAAATAAAAAATATAATAAAATAAAAAATAAAACATAAAAATATATGTGTTTTGTCCAATCTTGACTACATTTATGAGCAAATATAGTATAATTTTATTAATTAATATGGGAATAACAAACTGTCTCTGCTAATAGAAAAACAATTAAAATTTCTTAATTGTTAAAAAAAAACATATTATTTATTCTTTTCACAAATATTTTATAATTTTATGGGATTACTTTCCATAACTCATTCTGTTTTTTCTTTCTCTTATAATGTGCATTTAAGGTTTGATTACATTATTTATTTATAGATAAGAGTGCAGGAACAAATGATATAAATCATGACAACAATTATACCACAAATTATACCAACAATTAATCTTTATTTATACTTTATTAATTATATCAATAACTCATCTTTTATTTATTTTTGTCTAACAATTTGTCTTTCACCAATTAAATAGATTTAATTAAGTGGGTTTACATTGATAAGTCATCCATGTCGAGGACAGTGTCTACAAGGCCACCAGTCTTCTTAACTACTGGAACCTGGAAAAACCATTGTTATTCAAATGAGACCGTTGCTGCTACGTTCATGCTCATTTGTATATCCGTCCAATTAAAGTATGTTGCACGTATATATAAACAAAGATCCACAGAGAAGATGTTGCAAGGTAGCAATTTGTATATTTCTTGTTTTTGTTTTTCAACCTCTTTCATCATTTAGCTCTCTTTATTCATCTCAAAACCTGAAAGAGAATTGGAAAAATTATGACTATTATTTGATTAATTTTTTACAGGCTAAGCATGTTTGTAATTTTGATCTTGATTAGTCTCCATGTTAAGAAGAAAAAAATAGTATTGGTTTTATTTTAGTATTGTTATTTTACTTACAATAAGCTATTTGTGAACTCATTTTCATCATTAAATTAGTATTATATGTGTTTGTGTCATTATCATATAATATCTAACCTTAAATCTATATTTACAATAGACCTGATATTATTACTGATACCTTTAAGGTTATTCAAGAAAAATTATAGCTTATAATAGTTAAAGGTATTATTACAGACATTATGAACTGCACTCGATATAGTTAGTTTTTCCAACACTGAGAACCTGGGGATAATAAACTTCAGACATGGTTTATATATCCATATGATCTATAATAACAAAGGATAGCCCAACCTATTATTTTTTTATTTGAGAGATTGGACATATCCAAACCCAAGTTATTAAGTTTTATTATTAAATTTTAATTTATGTTTTTTTTGTTAAATTTTTACTGTTTAGTGGGTTTAAAAGTTATTTTAATTAGGGTTTTATTATTTATATATAATTTTTTAATATTATAATGAGTTGATGATGAATTAATAAAAGAATTGCAGACTTTGTTTTTCAACCCCCAATTTTCCTCTATTCTTGAACCTTTTTCTTTCTTCTCTTCAGCTCATGTTCTTATAATTCATGGCTTTTTACTTGTTCCCTCTTACTTTGCTGCAAGAGTGGCAGAAAAGGGCCGTTGTCTACACTGATGTCAGGAGAAGAGGGGGGCCGGAGAAGACGAAGAAGCTCCCCTTTTTTATTGAATTTAGTACTGGAGCGGAGGACAAGGTCTTTCTTTCTGAGAGCTCTACCACTTCTAGAGGATGAGCATCTTTTTCCACTGATTGGGAGAATCAGCTGCTTCGGATACGTAAGCTGCTATTGACAAATATAGCTATTCCTTAGCTCAGTGCTTGTTCACCTTAGCTCATGTTCATTAGCGAATCTTAGCTCTTCGATTCATTAATCGACCACACCTGATTTCGCTACAAGCCTCTTTGGCACTGGTAGCCTAGAGGGGGGAAGAATGGGTAACTAGAATAAAGACTGAGCCTTAGCATGCAATGCAGAGAAGAAGGGGTAAGCGATCACAAGAAAGCTCTATGCTAGGATCTCCTGGAATCGCTTTCAGACTATCGACTCTGATAGGATTCTCTTTTTCCGGGTGAACTCTTTCAAGAAAGTCAAGTGCCCTCCCGGCCTCCTAGCTTCAGAAACTGCTTGCTGTGACTTAGGATTTATGACTTCCTTTCCATAGGTGCTTGACTTGTGGCGAAGGGAAAGGCCTGTTTCAACTAGATTTTCTGCAAAATGGAATAATCTTGGAGAAAGAGTACCGCCCCGAAGCTTCTTTAAAGAGGCTAGGCTGATTCTTCTCTTACTAGACTACTTTTTCTGATAGAGCAGATAAGCCTGACAAGTAGGTGGAAGTCTCTCTTTTATCTTGCATCAGCTCCTCACTGTGCTACGAAGAAAGCTATAAACCATGTTTTGGATCATAAGTTGCAGAAAAACCTCACGGCCATTACCAAATCTGCAAGGTGTTTGACTTTGCCTTTAACTTGACCAGTGGAAGATTTTTCAAGAACAATCACATGTCTGCCCTTCATTGATTCCAAAAATATAGAAAGAGAAACATCAAATTAATTTATGTTTAACGAAGGAGGGAGCCATACCAGTTCTTCAACAAGCTTGAGTACATGAGTAATCAAATGCAGACTACCAAGGGGAGCTTAATTGTTCTATCTAACATATGATTACCAATGGCAATGTTTTTAAAGCCAAATCGAGGCCCCTCTGTCAATATTGCGTTTTTTGTTTAGGGTTGATGTGTAGTTTAGAGTATCTTCGGGTATGGTGTTCTCCTGAAGTGTGGATCTTGTCAATCTTGTGTTTTTTGTTTGGATGGTCAAACCTACTAAGACCTTAACTAGGCCTTGTGCAAATTTACAAGCATGTTTGGTGCATTCGGTTTCCATTCGGATCTTGTCTAAGCCTAGCTTTGTTGGATCCAAAACAAGGCAAACTAGACTTCCATCCCCATTTTTTCTCTCAATATTCACCAGGCATCTAATTTGTATGTTCTTTTTCTTTGGCTTACGAAGTAGAAAAGGGCAGGACTTGGATGGAAAGTCAGTCATTTCTCTCCTCCTTTGTACAAATATCACTCGGTGCTCAGTGACGTAAAATATATGCCGTAAAATATAGCTCATACACCAACACACCAAACTGGCTGTCGACCACTTCTAATGCGACATCAACAACATCAACAATACCAGTAAAGAACACCATCAATACTGAGCAAGTTTGAAGGGTGGAGAATAATCTTCAAAGCCCGCTCCATTCATGGAGGCTGAGACCTGCAATCCAATAAGGCTTTCATCTTACATAAGTGAGTTCCTTCAACACATGGTATCAGTAAGTTATCTGGCAATTCAGGATTCGTGAAAATTTTGGGTGATTGTGAAGTGAATGGGCAACTAACTTTATTTAATATCAAAAGCAGGAAGGCAAGGGAACTAACGAAATAATCAAGGTTGGTCACAATTTAGTGAATCACTGCAAAGTTCTGGTATAAAGTAGAAATGATGGATGGAGCAGTATTCTTATCAAACCAATAAAACTATGCAAACATACAACAACGCAACTGGGCAAATCTTGTTAGACAAAATTACATGACAAAGAAAGCTAGAAATTGCGCAAATGTTTTTTTATGATCCTTTCAAGAGAGAACTAGAGCATGACTAACATGCATTTTCAGTCGCAGCAAGATTTACATTACACTCATGGACATTATCTGACGAGCAAGAGCTGGATCTTGCTGCAAAAGTTCCCTCAGGTTGTTCTCAACCTCTGACATTTGCTTTTCCAAGTATTCCTTTGACGTCTGTCCAAAGCATAACAAATAGGATCATTACCATTCTCAAGGAAGGAAAAACAATTATGTTTAAAGTACGACTAAATTAATCAAAAGGGTACTGCTTCAAAGGTTGCTTACAAAAAATTTTGAAGATTACAGCAAAGGACAGTGTGAATACAGACCAGACTACGCAGCAGAAATATTGGTACCTTACTCATCCACAACTTAAATTGCAATTTCCATGAGTACTAATAATCTAACATGGCCAGCTCAATAACTTGTTCAAATTGTGCAACCTAGCCTTCTCATGCATAAACTAGGTAATTTTTCGTTGTCACGTGTAGATTGAGACTTCAACTTTACGTAGCAACTGCATATCTTAATTTTCTTTTGATTTATTTAAAGCTATGCACAAGGGTTTCATACTTGAAGGGAAATAGTTTTTGCAATTTTCCAGCTAGTTAACTAAATTCAATACAAAAACATGTTTGAAAAGAAGACAATACAAGGTAGATCAAGAATAAAACTCCAGCATAACTGGGAATAACTCATTATAGTTCCAGTTGCAGATCACCAGCAGACATTCATAGGTATTCGTCATTGGGTATAAAAATCTAGACTTTAATTCATGGCCCTACTGATTGTAACTCAAGAGGGAAAAAATATTATAGCAGCACATCTGATATTGAATACGCAATGCGCCAATAAGAAAAAAGTGAATTCACATAACAGTTTTAACCAACAGTAACTCTAAAATAGATTTAGTAAATACAACAGATGAAAAGGAGGAACAGAGCAGAGTCCAGGTTAGGGTGGAAATGGAGTTGTTTTGCATATAGAAATGGATGATTTTAACACAAAAGTATGTGTCTGCGTGAGAGAGACGGAGAAGAGGGGGGCAGGCAGATTTACCTGTAGTGAGGATATTGCAGTCTCGCTATCCTTGAGTTTCTGCTCCTGTTCACTCATCAATACTGACTTTGGCTCCAAAACAAACCTGACCACCATATGACAAACAAAGTATGAGTTTATAACAACCGGCCATCTATCCAAACAGCCAATAAATCATGATTCAGCCTGATTTGTTCGAGTTATGCATTACTCACGTTCTCCCTGCAAAAGAAAGAGATAAATATCAAATCAGCAACTCATCCGCAGATACAGAAAAGCACATATAATCCAAAGAACCAGCCCATGATTGATATAGAAATAAGGCATCACAGGACATCGCACAACGAGGTTTGCAGTCGTGATTAAAGAAGCAAACCCGACCATAATGTACTAATGCATGCCTATAGTAAAGTGTCTGCCAACTTACCTATAGATTTGTATGTATTTGTATCATCAGGAACTTGCCGCAGCTCTTCCAAAGTTAAGAAAGCACGCTTCTTTTCTCCCTCCTTGGTTCGTATCTGGTTCTGGACCTGAAAGCCAAGAGATAACTCACTCTATTCCGGTGTAAACTAATCTTTCAACAAATACATATGAATGACACAGGAATTCGCTATTAAACCAAGCAAGATGATATAAAGTATAAACATCACTAATGTACCGTAAACACCAAAGGAAACAACAAAACAACAAGTAATAGTACATATAGACCTGCATACTAAATTTAGTTCAGGTACGTGCGATGCAACTTGATGTGCTACAACCACCTAAGCTAGGAATATATTGTTCGGACATGGAGATGTTATCCTGAGCTAAATTTTCTACCAGTCATAATTTAAAGTTCTGATCCACTGTAACAAGTTATCTTTTTTAAAGAGTAAAGTTGCCGTTGAAAGAAAACCACTTTCAAATCCAGCAAAAGAATGTCATATAATTGCATCAAAACTATCCTACAATAAATTCAACCAGACACAAGGGGAAAAAAGCAAGAAAATCCAAATTACCTGCTTGAATTTAGAAGTGGTCTCAATCATGCGACCTTGAAGCTCTAAGAAAGCCTGTTTAGTTTGTTCCAAACAGAAAACAACAATCAGATCAAGTTGTTTACTTAAAAAGAAGTTGACAATTTGATCCTATAATGAGTTTTTATCAGTCTATTTATCATGTACAGAAGAAACCCAGATGCCAAAATACTGAAACTTAGATGGATAGAGATGGAGATGAGACTTACAGTTCTGTTGGCTTCGTCTGCCATTGGAGAAGAGTGTAAAGTTTCAGGTTTTCAAGAGTGGAGCAAGTAAGAACAAGGAAGATCCATGTTAGGGTTTTTATGGATCAAATAAAGAACCCATTTGATTCTGACGCTCTTGGCCCATAAAAGGTTTTTAAAGGCCTTGTTATTAGCCGTTATTTTATTTTATTTTAGATATTTTTTTATCATGAATTTTTAATTATTACTATAATTAAAAATAATAATTGAAATTAAATATTTTAAACTAATTATAAAATTAAATCTCTCCAAACAGCAAGGGACCAAATTAACAAAACAGGTGGAAGGTGATAAGTTTTTCATTGAGGTATATTATTAGATAATTTTTCACATTACATTGTGGTGGTGGTCAAGTTATTTTTTGTATATGTATAAAAAAATATTTTTATATTATTATCATGGTATTTATCAAAAAACAAATTATATGAATATTAACAAGATATGATATGATCAACTTGACAAATTCAAAGATAATATAAATGACCAATAAAAATATAGTTTGATTGTGAAAATCAAAACATATTTTTTAAAATATTGAAACGATAACATATTAGAATAATTTAAGTCAACTTAGATTAATTTGTCAAATTTACTACCTAGATTACGAGACTCCAATAACCCTATACAAAGCAAATAATTTTTTATTATTAAACTCAATTGTTAATTAACCCAATATTGACAAATAAAATTGAAAATAAAAATCAACTAGAAAAATAAGTTGAGTTAACTTGGGTTAAACCTAATTCATGAGACTAAGATAACTCTATATAAAGCAAATTGAAATAAATTATGAAATTCAATTCTTAATCAACAAAATATTAAATGATAAAATTAAAAAAATCAATTAAAAAATTATTTGAGTCGGTCAACCAAACTCGTGACCCGGTTATATGACTGTGATAACTTTAAAAAATATAACTCAATATTAAACGAAGAAATTGAAAAGATTTCAAAAAAAAAAAAACTTAAGTCAATAGGCCTAACTCGTGACTTAAGATATGAGACCATAATAACCTCATAAACAAATAAAAAAATATATAAAGTTTAATTCTCAATCAACCCAATGTTAAACAATTAAATTGGATAAAAAATAATAACTTAGATCAACCCGTGTTAACCAACCAAACCCAGGTCAAGAGATTGAAATAACTTCATATAAAGCAAATTAAAAATATATATATAAATTATAATTCTTAATCAACATAATTTTAAATAATAAAATTGAGAAAAAAATATATTTAATTAAAAAATAACAAAAACAAACGACTCAACTTGATTAACTTGTAAAACTCGCGACTCGGGTTGTGAAACCATAATAATCCCATGAAAAGCAAACTAAAAAAAAAATTATAAAGTTCAATTCGCAATAAATTAAATGTTGAATGATTAAGTTAAAAAAAAAATTAGTCAATATGGCTAACTTACAAGACTTGTGATTTAAGTCATATGATCAGGATAACTTCATGAAAATTAAATTAATATAAATTATAAAGTCTAATATCCAATAAACCTAGTATCAAAAAATAAAATAAAAAAAGGTTTAAAATTAAAAAAAAAGTCTTAAGAAAATTCTAGAACCAAAATGTAAAAGTTCATTTTTTTAGGAATAAAGTGTAATATTTTTTGACATTTCACTGTAAAAGTTTAACACTCAGTAAATTTAATATTAAAGAATAATTTTTTTTTTTGAAAAAAAATCAAGTTTAAAATAAAAAAAATCTGTAAGAGTTTGTGGAATAAAACTTAGAACAACAGTGTAAAAGATCTTGGCTTTTATTATTCATTGCTACAAAGAAATGTCAAGATCTCATAGAAAATGTTAATTATATTCTTACGAAACATGAAGCATGATGCAACGGGTGTTTTTATAGTTATTTTTATGTAGGAATAGTTAGTTAGTTACTAGACTAAAAAAAAATACTGTTGATTTATAATTTATTTTTAAAAAATAATATTGAATATTAACAAAAATTAAACCGGTTGGAAGTTGTACTCATTAGTACTATTCATGGAAACAATATAACGGCATCTTTACTTATCCCATCAAATAAATTATAACTAACTATTAAAATATTAAAGTTTTTTATGAGACATGTTAGTCATTTTTAAATTTATTGTGAGCAACGACGTTTTTTTTCATTTAAAAAGCGTATTCAAAAGACTCAAATACTCTTATGAACAAAAATTTCAATATTAGCATTGAGGGCAAATTCGGTACTTTGAAAATAAATTTATTATTATTATTATTATGTAAGACAAGGGCCAATTTTATATTTGAAAAATTATAAAAATATAAAAAAACAAAAAAACATGGTTAAAATAATCAAAATAGCAGTGGAAGTTAAAAATTCAAACTTAGCCTTGAAGATGCCTTTTCATCTTTTTCTAGAGGTTTTTTTTATATATTAATATGTTACGTGAATAAAAATTTGATATTTGATTAAAAAATTCAAAAAATAAAAAAATAAGTGAGTATACAAGATCCAGAGGTACATGGGAAGTGTCAATGCACTTTAAGAGGCACACATGACATCTTCTAGTGTTCAAAATGCATCATTTTTTTATTTATAATATTTTTTATTGGTTTTTTCATGAAAGATTTATTGGTTTTTAATTTCATCATTCAATTCAAATTAATGGTATTGTATTTTTCAATTTGGTCTTGACTATGATTTTTTTTCTTAACCCTTTTGTAAAAATTATTATTCTTTTTAATTTTACCCTTCAATAAAACCATTGTTTTTATTTTTTATATCAAGTTTGATCCTTGTTCTTTAAATTTTTTTTATCCTTTTAATAAATTGATTTTCTTTTCAATTTCACTCTTTAATCAAATATAAAATTTATTTTGTTTTTCAATTTTGATCCTCATTCTTTTAACTTCTATTTTTTAAATCCTTTTATATAATTAAAATTATTTTTTTCAATCTCATCGTTCGATATTTGATTGATTAAGAATTAAACTTTATGATTTTTCTAGATTTGATGCTTTTGAATCTAATGACATGAGTCATAAATTTGAAAAGTTAATACAGTTTTTTTAAAAAAATAGGGGCTTTATAATCCCTTTTTTTTCAAGTTAGTTCAATTTCATAATCTAGACTACGAGTTTGACAAGATATTTCAGATTTGCTTCACTCTAATTATTGTGGTTACAAATTTACCAAACCAACTTAGATTCATCATGAATGATCTTTTTTTGTCATTTTTACCCTATCTTGGCAATTAAAAATCTCTTGTCGTATAAAAATAATAATTCAGGTACACAATTAAACAAGACTAATTAGTTACATATGCATCAATTAAATTATATGTTTTGCACAAATAAATTGCCTCCTAAACTTATTTTTTAAAGTCCTTATCTTAACACTTTTTAGTATATTTTGATTACTAAATCCATTTTATGTTTTTCGTGGAACAATTATTATGTCTCTTTATACAAAACAAATCTCAAAAAAATCTATCGAGATACTTTTGTTTTTGTAAAACCCTAGATTAAAATCTTTCATATAAAAAACATTCACATCGATTAACAATAATTTTGTTTTGAGATAAGAAAAATACTAAATCATTGACCGCCTCAAATTATGAATCAAATCAAATATTTTTTTAAGCTAAAAAAATTAAACCTCATTAAGCATTGTTAATATATAATATAGTCAAAAATAAAAATTATAACTCAAAAACTAATATATATTAAATAATTTTTTTTTAAATATTAAAATGATGACATATTAAATAAATATTTTTTTAATATTAAAACGGTGATATATTTAATTGATGTAGTGCGTTATTATATTAAATTCATAATCTAATTTATGAAACCATAATAACCTTATAAAAATAAATTAAAATAAATTATAAAATTTAATTTTGAATTAATATAATATTAAAAAATAAAATTAAAAAATAAAACTTAATTAAAAACAACGACAACAAAAAACTGAGAATTAAAAGTTATTTTCATAGTAAAGGGTCCTGTGCCATATTCTTAAAAGAATTTAACTAACATTACTACTTATACATTCAGCAACTTATTAAAAAAAACTTATAATAATTTAAATCAAAACCAGCATTTTGACAGTGACATATGATGTTCTTTTCTTTTTTGTTTGTAATAAAAGAACCAAAATAAATGAGTTAGTACTCCAAATTCCAAAATAGAAGTCTTCAGGTTTCATTCTAAATATATATAAAAAAAATTCAACGTCTCCTACATGGTCATACCATTCAATGTGAAACCTCACCATTGATGAACACTTCAGAAATTTGCATTGAAAGCTCAGGTCGAGCTGCACAGGTGGACTCACCCCCCGTGCCAACGCCATACATGCCAACGCCGTATGTATGGCGGTGGCACGGTGGGTGGTCCACCTATGCAGCTTGACCTGCAAAATTTATGAAGTGAAAGAAATGCTCCTTAAAAATGGAAATTTAATAGCAAAATTAGTGTATAATTAATTAATTATAGGAGGAGGAGGAGTCCTCGTTGCGTAAAAATAATAAGTAACTAAGGGCTTAAAAAGCTGTGTCCTACAAAAGGGGGCCCGCTTGCTTTGGCGTTTTTGGCGGCTATTCTTACAAGAAATCACCAAAACTCATTATTTCACTACCAACCATGCTCCTTTTTCTCTCTTAAAAGACACAAAGGAACTTCCTTTTCATTCTCTTTCTCTCTCTTCCCCTTTATCCTGTTGTCCTTTGAACTTGACAACTTATCGGTTCTGTTCCTGTTTGGCCCCTGAGAAAATCCATACATTTTCCTTTTTGTTTTTCATTTCAATGGTTTTGCTTTTTTGTTACAGCAACCAATAAGAGAGTTTTGTTTTTTTATATATTTTTTATTTTTTTTGGGAAAGAGAGTAATGTGGGCGAGTTTGGTATGTAGTGAATGGGAAGATGAAAGGCAATAAATCAAGATTTGGTCTAAGGTCAAGATTAATGGGGATTTGTTTCAGTACTGATAATGACAAAATGCCACAAGAACGACAGCGGTTATCTTCTAAGGGAAACCAAGGTAATACTTCTAAAGCCACATTTTTGAAGTTTTTGTCCATGTTATTTTTGTTGTGTTTTGTGTTTATTGCCTTTTGATTTCTTTGTGCATTGATTTGTTTTTTTTTAGGCGTAGTTGAGGAAATGGGTTTCATTTGGTTTTTTGTTGGTCTTGTTGTTATGCCATTGGTGTTTTTAGCAACAAAATGGAGCATTTTAGTGAAGTGGATTCATTGATTGTAAAGTGTTTGTATGCAGTTTAATGTTGGCTTGAATTAACGTGACTTTGGCAATTTAGGAAATTAAGAGATGTAGCTTGTTGATGTATTCTGTTAATTTGCGATATTTAATAGGTTTACAATTCATAAAAAGTTTCCAACTTGTTAAATGCTACTTAAATTGTCCTTTACCAAAAGGTTTAGGGTTTGTTGATTTGTGTGCGTGTTAAGTGAGTGTGTAGTATTTTATTTATAACTGTTCTTGTGAAGAAGCAGGGCACGACTACGATCAGTCTCCAACTATATCAAATGGGCCGGAGTTGGTTGAGATCAAAAGAACAAGTAGCATCCCTTCAATTCCCAAGAATGTCACAGATCTTCGTAATAGTCCTGGTTATGGTAATGTTGATATATTTACATACAAGGAAATGACATTGGCCACTAAGCATTTCCGACCAGATTATATTCTTGGTGAGGGTGGATTCGGAGCTGTTTACAAAGGAGTCTTGGACGAGAGTGTAAGGCCTGGTTACAAGACCACATATGTTGCCATTAAGGAACTTAATCCTGACGGGTTACAAGGTGACAGAGAATGGCTGGTATTCATCTTTTCATACTTTCTCAGAATATTTATCTTTTCTAAGTTCTAAGTTATGGTGTTACAAATTATCAACTCTGGTTTCTTATTTACCGTTTCCTCCATAAATGGCTGGTAGTTGATGGACTCAACTTTCTTTTAGTTTGGATTTGGAATATTTTAGTAGGCTTATTTGGGAAACATAGTTATGTATCTTTTGATTTGTGTCAGTAGGATAATAACTCATATGGATGTATTTGAGAATCGAGAGTGAAATGAAAAGAGAATGAAATCTTATTTCATATTTCACTGTGCTTAAGAAATGAATTTACCTAATTGGATGCGAGAAATCTTCTATTAGTTAGAATGGAGATGGGGATATCAAAGAACAATTTTTATATATCTATCTATCTCTTGAGAATGCTCATTATTGTTTGAGGGAAGGAAATTGGATGGTCATTACAATTTGGTATTGTTGGTTCTGTACAACATAGTTAAACCATAGTTGTTTGCCATTGGGCTAAAAGTAAACTTGTTTTTCTTGTGTAAACCATTCTGTCAAAGATGGCATTTAGTTGCTTGTATTCATAGTATCCTGTTTGCTTTGCAGGCAGAAGTCAACTATTTAGGTCAACTCAGTCACCAAAATCTTGTGAAGCTCATTGGGTATTGCTGTGAAGATGAACACAGGCTGTTGGTCTATGAATACATGGCAAGTGGGAGCCTGGAAAAGCATCTTTTTCGCAGTAAGTGGCTGTTGAAATTTTGAATTCATGGTGCCTATAGGGAGTGAAGTTTTGTGTACAGTGTAGTGAGGAATCTTATATATTAGCAAAGAATTAATCAATTCAGAAGCATATGACTGATCTAAATTTTAACATGATTATCTTTAAATAACTATATAAAACCTATTAGGGTATTCCGTAGCTTGCACTGTTGATGATATGATCATGGATGCTTTTATGTTTTCCAGTTGGAAATATGTAAGGTCACATACTTTATAGCCAATTTAAATCTCATAAACTCAGTAGAGTCTAGAAACATTATGATTTATGGGGGCTTTGCAAATGGTTCATTTTCCCATTCAGTTTCCTATAACTTAACGGCTTGATGCCTTTCTTCATTTATAAAACATCAATGATGAGTCTAAGCAAACATCCATGGGACGGAGCATTACAACATAGAACAGAACTGAAATGGAGGCTCAACAGATAATGTGAATGGATGAGTAAATGGACACAACTTTTTAAGCAACGGAGGCCTGATTTGCTTGATCTCATGGTTCAAGTTGTCTATAATAATTAGATAGTCGAGGTGTCTTTAGCCACCAAAGTGAAAAGAAAAACAGAGGAACATTTTTATCCAGGTGGATATTTCTTGCATTAGTATTGGATTATGCTGTCTCGCAATGTTGTTTGTTCTATGATACTCTTGATGATTTTTAAGCAGAGAAATAATCCTCCTCCTTTGGAAGAAGATAATTGTTTTTATTTTTCCTTTTTATTTGTTAGGAGTGGGTTGTACTTTGACTTGGTCAAAAAGAATGAGGATTGCTTTAGATGCTGCAAAAGGACTTGCTTTTCTTCATGGTGCAGAAAGATCTGTCATATACCGTGATTTCAAGACATCAAACATCTTGCTGGATTCGGTTAGTTATCTTTGCTTCGGTAGTTGTTACTTGTCTAACAAATTCATCTTCCTCTTGATGCCGTTTCCTCCCTTTGAAGTTCAAATAACTGGCCAACTGGACCTTATCTTGCTGAAAATTTGTCTACCTCTAGTGACACATTGTTACATCAACATTGTGGCTTCCTTGAAAGCTGCTGAAAAGAATAAAAATGATCCATGTTTCATGCATGATGAAGTTGTAGAATTTTTCTTGGGAAGTATTCATATACAAAATGAGATGCTTAAGTTAAGTCTTCCCGAAGTTAGTGTTTATGCTTGAGGAAGTTTTCCTAGTTCTGTTGCTGATAGTGTAATAACAATATGCAGGATTTTAATGCAAAACTTTCAGATTTTGGACTTGCAAAAGACGGGCCGATGGGAGATCATACTCATGTGTCAACACGTGTCATGGGGACATATGGATATGCTGCTCCAGAATATGTAATGACTGGTGAGTGTCTGGTGACATATTGCATTCCATTTGTGGTGATAATTTTGAAATTCTAAAGAATCCCTATTCTCTATTCCAAAGCAAAGAGATAAAGCATAGTTATAAATGTTGTATTGGTATTGGATAAATGTTGAAGCTTTTCATTTTATTGCATTAGAAAACCAATTTGAATTGGATTTTGTTTGAATGGATCAAATTCTTGTACTTTCTCCGGTGCATGAACAGTGACTGATTGCAGATGGATTGATAGGCACAGATATTTTCAATTTTTAAAGTTCGTCCAGGACTCGACTTGGTGCTTTTCTAGGAAAGATGTTTGTATTTGGTACTGAAAATGTGAAGTAATTTGCAATAGGAAATTAAATGTTGGCAATCTATTTAATGTTCAACTGGGATCGTTGATAAGAATTCATGGTTCCACTAAGCTTATAGAATAATTTTTCTGAGCAGGGCATTTAACAGCTCGAAGTGATGTTTATGGGTTTGGGGTAGTGCTACTTGAGTTGCTTCTTGGAAGGAGAGCAATGGACAAGAGCAGGCCTAGCCATGAACACAACCTTGTTGAGTGGGCCCGCCCTCTCTTGAACCACAACAAGAAGGTTCTGAGAATCTTAGATCTCAGAATGGAAGGGCAGTACTCATCTAGAATTGCAATGAAAGTAGCCAATTTGGCATCCCAATGCCTTAGCCAAAATCCGAAAGGGAGACCCCTCATGAATCAGGTGGTTGAATTACTTGAGAGTATCCAGTCAAAGGATGAAGCTGCCGTGCTGGAAACCAGTGGGAGAGGTGTAACCCTATATGAAGTCCCAAGGCGCTCTCCATACACTCCAGAGAAAGGAAGGAATCGAACTAGAAGTCATGATCATAGAGAAGGGGAACCTTCTCCTTGCACTCCGGATGAAGAAAGTCACGAGCATAGAGAAGGGGAAACTCCTCATACTCCTTCAGAGAAAGAAAGAAACAAAACTACAAGTCATGGAGAAGGGGAACCTCGAAGGAGGAGCAAACCTGCAAATGTAATGAGCAGAAGTGAGCTCCCAACTGAGAGTGATCTGATTAGCCCTCATGCTGGAATGTTGAATCCAATGACTGATACGCATCTACATTAAGTTGAACTTGTACAAATATGGACGGAAGTTGAAATTGTAAGAAATGTTTATCCATTTTTGTGTTTTGAAATAGCAATTATTCTCCATTTCTTGGTATTTTAGATTTTCTGAACAAATATGCTGCTGAAGCATCTCCTCTTCTTGCACAAGTTACAATCATGTGTCAATTTTTACTTACAGGAGATTCAGGTTTATGTTTATGGCTGAAGTAAGCATGTCGCAGATGTAACTATTAGCAGCATTTATTACTTTCAGACGTGTATAATCATTATAATTTTTGCATTAAAAAGAAGGCAACACCCTCATCTAGCTTGGTTCAGGTTCTTAAAGGCAGGATTCAGGATGCTCCAATGGTGTTTTGATTCTTTATTGATGGTTTGGAAGATGGAACAGAAGCCAGTAGCTCCATTCATAGTCAATCAAATTAACTTAAATTATCACATAAATATACTTCAGCATTTTCATATAAATTCACCCTTTCAGGCACAGTTTCGGTGCTTGATCATAATCAATTGATCTGTAAGGGTGAAAAAAGAGAGAAGGAAAAGAGAGAAGGATTTCCATTCGCGTAACTTCTTAGGCCTGTAATATCTATTTTAGGACACTTTTGACTTTTTAGAGTTAACAATCAAATTTACGAGTATTTGTTTTGTTTGTTTTTTACATTACCTCAACAGGAAAAAAAAAATGGTTAAATTATATTGTTTATAAAATATTTTAAAAAATAATGGACCCATTTGATGAGTTACAGGACTCATTTGCTACTCACGAGTTACATGTGGGCACGTAACCCACCAGAAAAGGTTCACAAAGTTTTTTTCTGGCTTCCCAGCTCCCTACCATACAAAAACCAATCCAACAATAATCACAATTTAAAAACAAAATTTACAATTCATCTCCTCAAAACAATTAAAATATCAACACTATTCATCAAATTTAACAATTCACAATTCCTAATCAAACAAATAAAAATACATATAACATTTTATTAAATTTAAAATTAATTCATGATTCTTTTTAAAACTTTAAAGCATATAATCTAACAATATCGAAAAGTCACCATAGCTTATAAACAGGCCTGGAGCATTCACGGCTCGTCCACCTCAAAAATAGGTCTATAGCACCTGAGTAAGGGGTTAACATCAAAATCTCTTCAATTCGTGGACGGGTCTAAATCACTTATGGATGGACTTGCTTCCCTAACTTTATTTTCTTCTAACTTTATTTTCTTATTCATGATAAGTGATCTTATCTTTCACTAAGTTTATTTTGATACTCTTAGCCTCTTTAATCTCTTAAAGACCAAACAACACAAATGGAGTGAATTGGTGGCTAAGGCATATGTCATCTCATCGATGCCTTCATGGATAGTGGAAATTACTTTATGAGCATCCCGTAATAAGAAATGAATCTAATAAATAAAAAATAATAATAGCACTCATCATTTATAATAAAAGTAATCATCATTTAATAAATGTTATATATAAAAAAATATTATATACCAATCAATTATGTCTCAGATATCAAAGCTCAAAATTGCATCAGATTAAGTGGATGACTTGAGAAACGTTATTATATCTGCAATAAACTAATATGTTATAGGCAAATTTTATTTCATGTAAGTTACCAGATCAATTGTTGAATGTCACTGTATAAATAACTGATTTCTCCTTATATCGCAAGGAATTAAGTAAGTTACATGAATTATTAACCAATTCCTTTCCTTTTTTATCTTGATGATCGATATAATACAACTTATTATTGGTATCAACATAATTCAGCATGTGTCAAGATATGTCAAATTTTCACATTACCTTATAAAGATAATGCATTTTAATTATGCTAAAACAATATAGCGGAACCTATGCCAACTACAAATCACTCTCCTCTTGGTATATGAGTACATTGACATAACAAGTTGGACTAATCTTATTTTGCTTCTTTTCAAGTAATTTCAACTTTAATTTTAAATATATTTCAATCAAGTCGATCATATAATATTCTAAATAAATCACTAAGAGATATATCTAATGTAATAGCTAGGAAATCATTACTTTTTGATAATAATATCACCATAAAAGCATAACATTCTAATAGTACAAGACATCTATTAAAAGAACATAACAAAATCCAAGTTTAATTTATCAATATTGTGGGGTTAATCAAGGTAAATTATGTTTAATTTAGTAAAATCTCTTACTTAATCTAAAAATCCTAATCCTAACTCTAATTCACAATTAACAACAACCAAAATCATTAATTTGCCTTAAAAATAATAAAACTAACAACTCAAATAAATGTATTTTATAGCTAATTAACCTAACTCACAAAAATTACATATATGTTTTTCTAAATTTCTAATCTAAACCCTAACATTTTCAAAACCAACAATTCACTTAAATTATAATAAATTGATAGAAAAAGTTATTATAACTCTAGATGTTGAATGTGTCTAGCGGCTTTGATAATAAAAGTTATCGCAAGGGTGGCGGCAGAAACTTATTGAGAAAGTTGCGGGTGGAGAGAGAGAAAAGCCTATCAGTGGAGAGAGGGCTGTTCTTGTGATGGTCTTGTGACGGCTGAAAGGGTGTTTCTCGGTGAAGGAGGGGGTTACGGTTGTTGGCAGCGGTGGTGGATGTGGGGAGTGGAGGAGAAGGGGAATGAACAAGGGAAAAAAAACAAATTAGGTGTGAGGTTATAATTCGTTTGAAGTCGCTAGCCTCACATTTGATTTGCAAGTCATACGAGGCCGACATCGAGTATTGGCATATTTCTCAAAAAATTTCCATTTGGGAGACCATATCTCCATAGTGGAGGACTTCAGTTATCCTGCAATCCCTGCTTATTTTGGTTTTAGGACAACAGTCAAGATATTAACAACTAGCATACTACTCATAAGAGAAAACATCCCAATGCCAACAACCAGCATCGAATCTGACATAACAACAAACACTTGGCTTCTTGAGTTAACACACAACGGGGAAATGAAAAGTTCTTATGTGGAAGGATCAACACTGCTCGCATGAATCCCGAGTGGATTGGAAACCATGCTTCATATGAGGCTGAAATTATCAGGAGCTCTTCCCTGCAAAAATAATAAATAAATGTGACATCTAATTCTTAGCATCAATAAAATTCCATAACATAGAAATATAAATAAATGAGAGCATATCATTTTACATGAGCTAAACCATTTTGGTCACTTCAAACGAGAAGTCCAAATGTTACCGTTTACCCGTGCCATAACAGAAGACCATTAATTGATTCTGTAAATGATAGGTGTTCACAGTGTTGATTGTTAAACATTGATTACAGATAAAATTTAGGAACGAATAGAAGCATGTGTCAAGCACCAAATTACCAAACTATATGACAATTGAGGCTTTTAAGATTTGAATACAGTAACAAGGAATCACATGTATTATGTTTAACTTTTGATTGTATTTCCATAATATGGACATTTACTTGATTGCCACGACTCTTGGAAACTACTATTGCTCCAAACACACGTTTAGCGTTCAAACCCAAAAGACCAAAAAAAATTTAAAAAAATATACTTGCATGGTGAAATGTGCAAATAAATCGAAGACTCCTGAATGAAGAATTTATCATACCCCATAGTTGACGCAACTTCATGGCAAGTTGAGAGATGGATCTTCTCTCAGCTGGATTGGAAAATTCCATATTTACAGCCTCCTGGATCGCACAAAAGAATTCTCTTTTTGTTTTTGCAGAGAGAATAATATAATCAGGTCCATTGATTGTGCTTAAGTCCACCACCTAAAGGGAGAAAATTTCAGAGGGTTTTTTTTTTTTTTTTATAAACTTCAAGCCACTGAAAGTAATTGAAACAAAGTGACAGGGAGTAAAAAAAGAGAAAGGAAAGTAAAGTACTTGCCTGCTGCAACCAAGGGATTATTGAGTTTGTAAACCTCTGCTCTAAGAAGTACGATGCCAAAATGCTAAGAACATCACCAGCAGTCTTGGAGGACAAACTTTCTAGAACAGGACCAGTTCTATCAATAAGCTCAATCAGAACAAGTTCATTAATGGAACAGAGAGCTTCCTCATAGGCAGACTCTAGGTCACCTTCACATAAAAAGTCTTTCACACATTGCCACGCACAATTTTTGCTCTCTGGACCACTTTGTCTAGAATTGGCACTCGAGAGTGGAGCAAAGACAGAATCAACTTTTCTCGCCTGACCCATGTTCTGTGCCCCATGCCCAGAACGTTTTTGCATGTCCTTTCCTATAGCATTCCTACTAGTCTTTACAGTAGGATTAGCCCACGCCTCTGTGCCATTTTTAGCAGGGTTGATTGGTCTGCTCCTGCTG
>NW_011500519.1:128823-133010 GCF_000495115.2 Populus euphratica
TGCTGAAATTTTTTCCCTCCCATATATCAGAATTCTTTGCAGAAAGCAGTGAAGGTTGTCTATTGCGAATATCTACAGATGGCCGAGGAGTGTACGTTGAAGGTCTGGGAGAAGAAACACTTTGATTCTGCTTCATAAGTCTAGAGATAGCTGAATCAGAACGTCTCCCATCTTGCACAAGAACTTGACCTATTCTATCTACTTCATGTTCTAAACCAGACACTTTAGACTGTAATATAGACAAGTTATCCATTACGCCTGTTGAAAACACCTGTAAATTTAATTGAATGATTAAAAATAGTGAATAGACTTCACAGTAGGCAAATATTTAAGCCCCTTCTTGATTAGACAGAAGATATTTTAGCAATCCCTCAATAGAAAACATCAGAAAGTGGGGAAGCAAAGAGAAACAGAAAAAAGTAGGCAATCATAACAAACACTCAATATTGACAACATCTACAGCTACTTGCCTTGATATAATGAGAGACTGTGAAGCTTTTAGCAATAGGCCAGTAGTGGTAGAATTATGGTTAGCAAGAACATGCATACTGGACACATTATGTTTCATAGTTCTAAAGTAGATATAAAACTCTATAGCACTAAAGATATCAAGAAATTCTAATTTTATTTACCTGTAGTAGTTCCATTAAATTTGACTGCTTGTTTTCCATCTCCAAAAGTTGTTTCCGTATGCAAGCCATTTCACTGGCTACCTGTGAACAACATCCATGCAGTGTTTGGAAACTGTTCTCCGTAACTGCAGAGTCGATACTTCTACGATCTCGCATCTGTGCAGAGTATATTTGCACCTCACTGTTTATCCCTTCAGATGAAAACTGCTGATTCCGACCCCTCGGCTTGAATGAACTGCCCTCCTCAAGCAAGCCATGAGAAACTGTGACAAACTTGGTCTCAAAGTTGTTAGTAACTAGGTTGGACACAGATGAAGAGTCTTGCTTGTCATCCATTGGCACATATTCACATCCAATATCTGGAGGACTCATTACATCAGCACTCATCCTTTCTAATGTTTTGGTAATGGAACTACCCTCTGATTCCTCATTTTGAAGATCTGCCAAAGAATCGTTATGCTTTTTTGGGACAGAAATTTCAATATGCCAGTTATCCGTTTTGGGATGATGAGAGTCCACATAATTTTGACATGCTTTCGTAGCCGATAAAGGAGCCCTTCTTTTAGTTGAGTCTGAAACTACATTTTTTAGTGTGGCCTCCTTCCGCACAACATCACTTGCACTCGTGACATCACTGTAGTCACCTCCATAGAAGTTTTCTGCATGAAGTCACCGAAAGAATTCAAGCAAGAGCAGAAAGACAAGCAAGAGGAAGCATCTAAGGGACAATTTTAAGCATATACAACCACATCCCATGGGATTTTCAAGAAACTACTGGATTGTTCTTTAACAAATTAGGTAAAAGACTCCGGCACAGCTCGCAGTGAAGAATGATAATCAGTATAGAACGAAACACTCCCTAGCTCTTTATACCAAATGCTCTCAAGAATTTTACAAAGCAAATTTCTACAGGCTTCAAAACAGTTACTCCGGTCAAATACAAGCAAATCTTCCCAAACATTTGAAACTAGGAACACATACCCAAGGTAAAGTGTTGCATATTCAGAGTAATGGATTCTATAGAAGCGAATATATAGAAAATTAATTCATGGAATGTAAAGAGGAAGAGAGACAGCACCATCTATAACAGGCTTTGCAATGAGTTGTGATTTTCTTGCATATGATACTGAGAGCAATAGTTAATCATGGATTATTCAAAAGGACAGGAATAATATTTTGCATTAGGTCACCCACCATGCAAATTGAGCAAATTGGTGAATCCACAGTTTAGAATGGTTTGCTGTAGCGCAGAGCAGTCCTTATTAATTAGCTCAACGGAAACTTCCGGACAGCATAAATGCCACAGCTTTTAAATAGAGTTATTTTCCACTTCATATGGCAAAACTAATTCCGCAGCTATTTTAAGTCTAAACAGCAGTTTTCTAGTATCCTGATGTGTCCTTGATACTTCTCTCATCTCCGATTTCTTTCTAGATAGACTTGCATATCTGGCAAACGGACCTCAAGTCTACTGCCAAAACATTAGTACATCATGAAAAACATGTGACAATGCATTTAGATTTGCAAAGGCAAACACAATAGAACAGTTTATAAACAAACTTAACCTTGCATAAATTTCAAAGCATCCATTTTAACACAAGATTCTATTAACGCTTTTAAGTTAATGAGCATGGGCAAAAAACCTTTTATAGAAGAACCAGTTTCAGAAGGTTCAGGGGTATCAGACCCTGGAAGACTTTTCCAGTACTGAAGGGCATGCTGTACTGCGTCCCTAACTGGTTTCACCTATAAGACACACAAAAGGCATTTGAGTAATGCACATAATTCAACGGATGTGAATTCTTCAAATAAAATCTTATATGACATCAACCTTGTCAAATCGGCATGATTCAAGATATCGGATGCAGGAAGCCCTAAAAGGTCCCAAGCAGGATCCACCACTTGAAGCAATTTCTCCCAATGCTGCAGAAGCTGCTTTGCGTGTTGTCCAATCACTGTTTTTAAGAGCTTCTTGGATGCTAATCATTGCGGCGGATAGAATATTTTGTGATGGAGCACCTCCCGCCTGAAATACAGAATAGAAAAATACCATTTTGCAAAGTATGAGTACATGTAACTAGCATAATAGGGCACACAACTGATTATTCGTAATCATTGACAAATATTTGAGAAAACAACCAGAATGATGCTTCTGTTCAACTCAATTGCTGCTGGTTTTGCCATGAAATGTGGATTCTTGAGCAACTTAATTGTCCGAGCCAACATCCGCTGCAGAATAGAAACTGGAGGATCATGAGAATTATCAATGACCCTTGCCAAGCACAACGCAGAACCTGACTGCACCTGCTTATTCTGCTCACCCAAAGCTTCAAAAAGCGGCTTGACCAACATAACAAAAACCCCATCACTCTCATCCCCATGGTTACTCAACTTAGCAGCCAAAATACCCATCGTCTCAACACAAGCATCCCTAACAACCGAATCCGGATCCTTAAGCCTCTTAACAACACTAGCAACCATCTTACTCAAATGGGGTCCCATTAAACCCTCATGAAAATTCACCAATGTACCTACCAACCTAACACACTCCTTCCTAACCGCACTCTTCTGCTCCTTATCCGTATCCAAAATACACGAAAGGAACGGCGAAACCCCATCTGGGGTTAAACATTCAGCCATTTTCTCAAGCTCATCAACACCAATCTGACAAGTATCTCGATCAGCAAGCTTTTTCAATGCAACAACCACCTTTTGCTTAAGCTCAAAAACCACTTGCTGTGCATTAACCCTAGAGGACCCTCTAGTTTTCAATTGGGAATGGGCCTCCTTCATCTTGAAATCCTCCTAAATCCCTAACTATACAAAATCCACGCCCTCCTCTCCTCCTCAGGTCACATTGTCAGCTGTTTTTTTTAAATAAAAAGAAAGTAATAAAATCTATCGCTCATTATCTATCGATCTATCTATAAGCAAGAAATTTAAAATTGAAGCTTGAACTTTATGACAGAAAAAAAAAAATTCAAAAACTTCTACTCAGAAAAATGTTTGAAACCCTAACCTTTTCTTGGAAGTTGGAAAGTACAGAAAGAGAGCAGAGCGTTTCATTCAAATCAAAGCCAAAAGGAAAATAGAGAGAAATTTGAAAATAATAATAAATTACTAGTACCCATAAAAAAAAAAAAGGACGAAGAAGGAGGAGGGGCAAATCTCTCAGGTAAATCTCTATAAAAATCAACGCTCCCCTTTTTTGCCCCCTCTGTCTGAGAGTTTCTACAGAGATTGATTGATGGAGAGACAGGAAGAGATTATGTTAGTATTAATTAAGTACTTGTTTTCTTTGGAGTTTGGGGGAGAGAGAAAGAGAGGTCTTCAAATTTCGCGCTTAGCACTGTGTATTTCGAATTTTGGGTCGAGGGAGCGTTTGGACTGTGCAGTCTTACGTGCTAGTCTACTACTTGATAATGAGCAGTCGTTTTAGTCTTGCCTTATCTCTTTTCGTCCGCACATGCAAGGCAGTCTCTCCTCCTCCCCCCCAAAAAAAAAAAAAGAACAACTTTTCAAAATTTGAATTCGCTACCTTAATGGATGTAGATA
>NW_011500890.1:0-2845 GCF_000495115.2 Populus euphratica
ATGGGGCTTACTCTTCTTGCTCAGTCTGGCCTATCTAAGAAATTTTGGATTGATGCTTTCCTAACTGCTATTTACATAATTAATCGATTACCTACCAAAGTTCTTGATTATTTATCCCCATATGAACGTCTTTTTAACCATCCACCTGATTTCACCTATTTTCGAGCATTTGGATGTCAATGTTTTCCATGTCTTTGTCCTTACACATCTGATAAATTATCATATCGTAGCACACCTTGTATCTTTATTGGTTATAGTCCTCATCACAAAGGCTTTTGTTGTTTAGACCCTTCCTCCAGACGTGTCTACATATCTTGCAATTTTTTATGAAGAAACATTTCCAGCACAGTCCTTTCTCACAGATCCTGTCAGCTGCATTCCCTCCTCAAGTAAGACTCCAGGTTTGTCCTTCACTCTTCCCTCACATATTTCCTGCTCATCATCTAATCTTTCTCCTCCCTCTACCTCTTTTTTACCACAATCATCTCCTGCATATGGTTCACTCATCCCTGCGACATCTTCACCTGTGTTAGTTCTTAATCCCTCTGCTGGTTCTCAAGACAGTGCACAACTTAATCTTCAAGCTGCAGCTCTCTCCCCTCCTAAGTCTTCCTCTCAAATTATCACCAAATCACAAACTGCATTGCATGCAGGTTTGGTTTCTCCTGAGTCGCATACCTATTCATAAGTGGTATCAATACTTGAATGGTGAGCAGCAATGGATAATGAATTTCAGTCCTTATTAAAGAATGAAACTTGGTCACTATGCTCTCTTCCTCCTAACCAGAATGTGGTTCCTTGTAAATGGGTTTTTAAACTCAAAAGGCTTCCTGATGGCAGTATTGAACGTCACAAGGCTAGGCTAGTAGCTGTTGGTTATCTATAGAGGAGTGGGATTGATTTTCTTAAAACATTCAGCCCAGTCATCAAACCTTCAATTGTTTGTATGGTTCTTGCTCTTGCCATTTCTTTTCAATGGGACATTCGGTAGCTTGATGTTTCTAATGCTTTCCTTTATGGCTTACTAGAAGAGGAAGTTTATATGTCCCAGCCTAAGGGATTTGTGGATCCAGTACACCTTTATTTTGTCTGTAAGCTTCATAAATCCATCTACGGGTTAAAACAAGCTCCTCACGCCTGGTTCCATCGTCTGTCCACTGCTCTGTTGGCTCTTGATTTTCACAATTCCCAGGTTGATCCTTCGTTATTTACCTATCACTTACAGAACATCCATGCATTTCTATTAGTCTATGTGGATGACATTCTCATTACCTCTAATGATTAGAATTTTGTTAGCAGTCTTATATCCCAACTCCAAGTTGAGTTTGCTATGAAGGATCTCAGTCAGTTAACATATTTTTTGGGCATTCAGGCTACACGAACTTCTACTAGTTTACATCTTCGTCAAACAAGGTATATTATAGATCTTCTAGATCATGTGCAATTAACTGGTATTCATCCAAATCGTGCTCCTTGTGTATCAGGTTCTAAGCTATCTAAATTTGATGGTGAAATTCTGTCAAACCCCTCTAAATATAGGCACACGGTGGGTGCTCTACAATATGTTACCCTTACATGCCCTGATATATCTTATTCTGTGAATCAACTCTATCAACACCTGCAAGCACTATCCTCTGCTCATTGGACAGCTGCCAAACGTGTGTTACGATATTTAAAGCATACACTTGATCATGGACTCTTCTGCAAACCTGGCTCCTTTAGCATCAATGCCTACTGTAATTCTGATTAGGCTAGTGATCCTGATGATAGACGTTTCACTTGTGGTTATGGTGTTTTTGTTGGACACAATCTTATCTCCTGGTCAGCTAAGAAACAACTTGTGGTATCCAAGTCCAGTACTGAAGCTGAATACCGATGTTTGGCTCTTGTTACTGTAGAGGTGTATTGGTTGCGAATGCTATTGCGTGAGCTGCAGGTTTCTCTTGCTTCTGCTCCGGTAGTATGGTGTGATAACATCAGTGCCTTAGCTCTTGCCTCAAATCCAATATTTCATGCCTGATCCAAACACATTAAAGTGGATAATCATTTTGTTCAAGAAAAGGTGGCCAACAAAGATATCCTTCTTCAACACATTCCCACCTCTACAACCTGCAGATATATTTATTAAGGGACATACAGCTAACCAATTCTGCTTTTTTCGAGATAAACTTGCTATAACAGATCTCCCTGCCAGCTTACGGGGGAATGATAAGGATAAAGATAAACCTCAGCATACAGAGGCTGCTGAAAGACATTGAGTTCTAGTGCAATTGTATTAGAACTCTAATTCCTGCTTATCCTTAACTTCCCTTTTGGATCAAAACACTTGTAATTAATGATGAATATCCTGTAACAACTTTGATATATATATGGCTGAGAGAACACGGTATCTCTTAAGCATTTACATAAGTATTTTAAATTCTTTCACACGTAAATAATAAAGAGTATGTTTTCATTCTTTCGATCAGATGAAGCCCAATCTAAAACTAAATACATGAGTTCGATCAAACAAACTAAAATAAAAATTATTTTATTTTATATTTTTAATTATATTTTATTTAAAAAATTATTATTTATCAAATAACATTACATAAATTAGATAATAATTATTTAATAATATAGTATTTGCAGAATTTTATATTTTATTTAAAAAAATTATTATTTATCAAATAACACTACATAAATTAGATAATAATTATTTAATAATATAGCATTTGCAGAATTTAATTATAATTTCAATTTTATTTCTAATTATACTTTACTGGATATTGTTACGCGTTTATGAAACCAAAAAAACTATAGTTCTTATCGGATGTATTTTATACGTGATGAAATTATAAATATT
>NW_011500890.1:2865-4399 GCF_000495115.2 Populus euphratica
ATATTTTATATAAAATATTATTTATTTAATGATGTAATAGCAATATTTAAATTTATAATATTTAAATAAAAAATCATTAATATTAACATATATATTTTAAAATTATTTTATAATATCAATTTCAAAAGAATTTTTAATCAAATATATTAAGTTATTTTTTATTTAATTTTAATTTTAATAAAATATATATAAATATCAAACTAATTTTAATTAAAAATATGTTTTCAAAACAACCGCTGCTACGAGAACCATAAACACAGGAGACGCCAACTGAAACAGTAAAGGGAAGACTGGGCAAGCTGCTGATTTTGGTTGTTGTAGATTTTGTTTTAGAGAGAGGTGTAGTTTTTGGTATTAAGGAGATGAGAGGGCTCCCATCTCCAATCTGGAGCTGGAGCTGTCCCTGTTGTGGGTAGTGGTTCCCCGGCGGAAGCGTTGCAATCATTGACAAAGAGAAATTGAGGGAGAGAGGAAAGCTCATGAGTTTACTCCACAGAGAGAGATAAGCTTCTTTTAGCTCATCCTAGTCACGGTTTTTTTGCTTTTTTGAATTTTTTTGGGAGCCCTTTGGTCAGGTTGTTGTTATGTGCGTGGCGGTGGGGGAAGGATGAGGGAGAGTGCTTTTGTTGCGTGTGAGAGAATATGGGAAACAATTTCTAGTTTTTCTTCCCTTTTTTTTTTTTTTCTTGCTTGTGAGATTTGTTTCCCTATTTTTTTTTAGGGTAAAATAACCTTTGTCTCTTCCCAGTTGCTTGATCCACATCTATTGTTTTCTTTTGTTTCTTTTTTTATTCATATATTATTTATTTATTTATTTATTATTTCTCTTATTTTTTCATATTTTGATTTTTAAAAAAATCAATGTCATTGCCAGCTCAATGAAAAAAGTTTTTAAATCAACACGTTAGAAACTAAACGCATTTAAAGTAAATTTTTGAATTTAAAATTTTTAAAAAAATAAATTGAAAATGATGTAAATACATCAAAAATATATATTTTGAATTTTTTTTATTTTTCGCTATTTTTTTATTTTAAAATAAATCTGAAAAGGAAAATAAAAAATCAAGTTATGATAAAACTCATCCACAAGTTATGAGAACCAAGTTATGACAAAACTTATTCATAAGTTATGAGATTAAACTCACAACGTATATAGCAAATCACAATAAATTATATAGCCCAAACTCCAGTAAATTAGATATTAAAATATAAAATTAGATAAAGAAATATATATTAAGAAAAAGAAAAAAGAAAAGAACACTAGAAATAAATAGTGTTTTGTGAGGTGTTATACAATAAAAGTACTATCTCTTTAATTTATATTAGTCCATTGGCCTGCGCTATGTTATGAATTGGAGCAAAAAAAAATTAAAGTGCAAAAACATATCTAAGTATTGGTGATATGTGATTAGTACTTAAAAGTGTATTTTTATCATGGTTTTATATCATCATTTTGCACTTGAAGTATCAATAACTCCTTAACCAAAGCATGTTTTATAATAATATATCAAATAATATAAGATACCTTTAATTT
>NW_011500890.1:4724-4813 GCF_000495115.2 Populus euphratica
TTCCAGCCCGAGCACTGTTCAGTGTTTGGCCCATATCTGGAGTTCTAGAAGTTCAAATAAGCTTAAATTTATACACAAGAAAGCTGAGA
>NW_011500890.1:5899-10914 GCF_000495115.2 Populus euphratica
ATTTCCTAAACAACCGGTCTATCGGTTGTCCCTTTTAGGTGCGGTCTCCTATTTCCTCCATTAGGTATTGATCGGCTTGTTTTTGTCAATTAATTGGCTCATACCAGTCAACCATTTAAAGAGTAGTAGGGTGTTTTTTGATCTTGTTCAATTTGTTTTGTATATAGGACTCAGTTTCGAGTAATTTTTAGTATATATTTTAATTCTTCATTTAGGTTCAGCTAATACAACTCCAGTTGATCCTTAATGAGTTGATTTACTTCAATTTCATTTGATGTCTTTTGTTTCTGTCTTTCCAGGTGAATGGGATAATTTATATTATGCATTATATATAAATATATAATCTATTTTTAAAGAATTCGACAACCAGAGATCGCTAGAAAAACAAGGGTTTAGTTTTTTAGCTTAAAAACCAATTTTTCAACTCATTTTTTACTCAAAATACCTCACTCAAAACACATTGACAAACCTATCTATGGTCCAAGAAAAATATAAAAAAAAATAGCTTAAGAAATTGAAATCAACCTAAACCCAAAAATACTCATGTGGTCAAATATGTCTTTTTGAGCAAGGAGAAGAAAAATAAACACTTAGATAAAACTATTCTTATGAAATGGAACCTGTTGACATCGATTTTGGCTTTTTTGGTGGTTGGAATCATTGTTGATGACCACTTTATCTCTCTAAACTAGAATTTAGCATCCTTTGTCTCTCTCATCAGACAAAAAAAAATTGGAAAATAAAAGAAATGAATTTGTGTAACAAAATTGAATTTTGAACAGCTAAAGAGACTAATCACATATAAATCTAAAAAGATGAGGGGTGAAAATAATTTTTTTATATGAAATTCATAGTCACCATTTATTTTACTTGCCATTTTCATTTTGGTCATATGACTTTCAAACCAAACCTTCCTTCCAAAAAAAAAAAAGCAATTAGGTGTTAATTCATACTCAAAAGAGCTAAATTTGCCCAAAAAAATTTGTGGATCAAATTAAAAATTTTAACTAATATTATTCATAGTAATTTGTGAAATAGTGAACAATGTTGACAATTATCGCATTTTCTCCACATGAATTAGTTTTTGTTAATTTATACTATGATATGGTTATATTTACAATAACTTTGTTAGTAACTATACTTGAGTGTAATATGCAACAAATTGTAAGAAAGAATTGCACATCATTATTCAATGGGAATAAAATATTGTTTTTGTGAAGTAATTTTATTTTATTTTTTCATACAGCCACATAAAAAAGTTATAAAAACATGATTTAAAATATAATAAGTCTTTATTTAAAACTTTTAAAAAAAAAAGTTGCTTTTTAGAATATGATAAGTCTTTATTTAAAAAACATGCTACAAAAAATAGGTATTTTCACATAAAAATGGAAGTTTTGTCTCAAGAAATATTTTTTTTCCCTTCTTAATTTAAATTATTAAGATTCTTACAAATACTTGTTCTAATTATCTTGGATTTAAAAAAATAGAATAAATTATTTTATTTCCATAAAAAAATGTATAAATAAGGAATTAAGAAAAAAAATTTCCATAACTTAAAATTTTGAAACTCTTGCTGATATTGTTTTAATTGTTGCAAAATTAAAGAAAAATAGCTTTCAAATTTTTCCAACAACATCTGGCTTTTGTGTTTCTATATAGACAAACATTTTCATAGTATATCAAGTCAATTATATAATCTAAAGTTCATCAAGTAGAATTAGATTAGAGACTTAATTAAATCATATCATGTAAATCATGTTCAGATTACATGAAAATGATAGAAAGAGGAAGGTTTGTTCTTATTGCTAGCTTGGAATTCCAAAATAGCCCAAATTGCATAGTAACTTAAAATTCTAAAATCATAAACTTGGTAAAATCCGACAACTATTTTTAATAAGCATGATTATGATTATGATGAAAGAACAATTTGGAGTTACTGGGAAGAGGCAAGAATGAATTATGCACAGGACCATCATGCTTTGAATGAGTTTTTTAAGAAAAAATGTATAGAAAATAAAATATTAAATAAATAATATAGTTTGTAAAGTCACACATGAAATATGTGGTTAGCGAGTCACATGTGAGACACGAAAGTCACAGATGTTATAAGGGAATTGATTCAAAAATAATTATAGACACAATTTCTTTATTCTTTTCAACTTTTTATTACAAAAAAAAACATTCAACTTAACAATTCACAATTTAACACAATAATAATTCACATGACATTTAATTTAATTTCAACTAAACTCATAATTAAACAAAATCAATTTTTGCAATATTCAAGTATATCATTTAACTATATCTAAAAATTATCTTAGCTTGTGAACAAGCCAACACCACTCATTCATGAAAAACACTCTCGTTCTCTGCTAATTTCATTTTGATATCTCTACTCTCCTCAACTTTCTAAAGTCCACCACATCACAAAATGAGTGTAGTGACAACCACGACACATCTAATCTCATTGACTTCTTTGTTGCACATGTGCAATGTAACAACAATTGTCCTCTTAAAGCTAGATCTTCGTGTTCGTGGGGAAGGAATAAAAAGTTCTTGTTTATTATTAGTAAAAAAAAAAAAGATAGAGTCATCACCTAGTATTTTGATCACTAAAAACTCTAATTGGTCTTAAAGTCTACATAAGAAAACTAATCGTGTATAAGTAGGGTTTATCACCTCTAGTACACCTTACCTAAGATAAGTTGTATTATTTATTTGTTTGATATAATCTAAAGTATTGTAATGTCTTCAAATTGTTGGTCTGTCTAAGATTTAAGAAAAATCTTTTTTGGTAAAGAGGTCCTTATCTTATCAAAATAAAACTTAACCATTATAATATCAAAATATTTTTTTTTGGTTTTTGTATTTTTCTTTTAATGTCAGAAACTCGTCTTATGTATAAGTTTGTAATCCTTGATATAAGAACAAATAAAATAATTTTTTATTTTTAAAATGTAAGCCAAGTTCTCATGGATTTTATAAATTAGTTATTAAATTCAAAAATACATGCAAATATATTAACAACACTAGTTTCTTGACTTTTTTATTTAAAGAATCAAAATCATGTCATCTATTTTTATTTTATGAAATATGATTTTTTTGTTCTCATAGATTTCATAAATTATTTATTAAATCCAAAAATACATGTAAATATATTAACAAAACTATTTTCTTGATTTTTTTATTTAAAGATGCTAAATCATGTCATCTATTTTTATTTTATGAAATATGATTTTTTTGTTCTCATAGATTTCATAAATTATTTATTAAATCCAAAAATACATGTAAATATATTAACAAAACTATTTTCTTGATTTTTTTATTTAAAGATGCTAAATCATGTCATCTATTTTAATTTTATGAAATATGATTTTTTTTTATTTTGAAAAACTTAGTCATATAAAAATTAAAATAAAATTGTATTTTTGAAATAAAGATTTTTTGTTGTTGTTTTTGTGGAAGGAAACCGATTCATTTAATACCAAAAAAATATCTTGCATATAGGTCACAAATCCAAATATTAATATGTCAGGGTAGAAAAAAGTGGAGAATTCATAATTAATTACAAAAGGATTTTTCAAAAATTAAAAATTTATTAAAAAAAAAACTAGACAGATACCGTGTTTGGCAATATGCAAATAAAATGTTTTTATCAATGCTATTTTAACTATGATATCAATTTAAGGCAAATTATCATTCATCAACTCAAAACCAAACAACAAAAAACATTCACACAAATCTTATTAATTTCACAATATTTATTCAATTTTCATGTTAATTCAAATAAATCAACACACACCTAAACATAAATCATGAACCAACATTTAGCGTCTAAAAAGCAATTATAACCTAAAAAATAAATTTTCAATTTAACACAAATTATCAAACCTAAAATGCATATAAATTTAAATCAAATAATGTCCAAACAGTCCAAAAATATACAAAACAATAAACAATTTGTCCTAAATTTCTCAATGTTATAGCAATTTATCCAAAAATGATTTGAGTTTGTATATTGACCTTTCTAGGCGTTTGAAATGTACAAGATATACTAAAATAGACACTGGAAGACCACTGGAACAATGACAGCGTGTGTACCATGTGCCTCCACCACTACTAACATATGGATTCACGCGTTGCTACTGTTGAAGGAGCATAAGTTGTTGTATCTAAAAATCATCTGCTCCCTTTTCACTTCCTAGCTAGTAAAGTCATACAATGTCAATCCTAGAGAGAGATCTGGTGACTTGAAGGTTAGGTTATTTTCTTTTTTTTTATTTTTTAAATCTGTTTATCTCTCTTTTCTTTCTTTTAATTTCCTCTTTTTTTCTTTTTTGTTTCAGGCAAACCAAGGGTTTGTTATAGGTAAGTGATAGATCTATGGTAAAGTGTGTGATTGTGGTTTATGTTCTAAGAGAAAGGTTGTTGGTCGTCATAGGAGAGTTAGTTATTTTGGATCTATTGGTGAAACGTCTGTTAGGGAAAGCTAGGTTGATAGAACTTTTCTAGTGGTGGAAGATGTTACCATTTGAGAAGATGAGGGATTCGACCACAGTTAGACTTTAAGAAGATTGTTGACAACACTACTATGTTGGATGGCTAGACTCAAAGAAAATTATTGACAACATTGTTGTGGTAGACGGCTAGAAGGTGCATAGTTATTATTGGCTGCTTCTAGCTAGTTCTAATTGGTAGTTACTATGGCGTAAGGTTTGTTAGTTATAAGGATGATCACGAATATGATAGGTTAAACAATGGTTGTTGATGGGAAAGATGTCGTTATTGGTGTGGTATTGGTTGGTTGACAATGGAGGAGCCGACAAAAGGAGGATGGATGGTCAGTTGTGGAGGAAAGAGCAAGATGGTTGACACGATTGAAAGATTGATGTCTTCTCCCAAGTGTAAAAGTGTCGAAGTAATAAATAACCCAGCAAGACCGGGGTCGAACCACAGAGAGGTTAATTATACAAATTATAAACGACAATAGTAACAACAACAACAACAATAAT
>NW_011500890.1:11771-13919 GCF_000495115.2 Populus euphratica
TTCCGGTTTGGATTACACCGACATCTCTTTTCTTAGTTTGGCCATCTCTTTATCCTTTCAATTTCAGTTCTTAAGTTCATCAATCAATTCTTTCATTTATGTGATAGGCCTGCATTTAAAATGAAC
The DNA here is from genome assembly GCF_000495115.2 of Populus euphratica. Lineage (NCBI taxonomy): Eukaryota > Viridiplantae > Streptophyta > Magnoliopsida > Malpighiales > Salicaceae > Populus > Populus euphratica. The sequence continues at coordinate 11,898 of NW_011500890.1, forward strand.
ATTTACCATAAATTAAAGGTATCTTATATTATTAGATATGTTATTATAAAACATGTTTTAGTTAAGGAGTTATTGATACTTCAAGTGCAAAATGATGATATAAAACCTTGATAAAAATACACTTTTAAGTATTAATCAATGGTTGTCAATAATAAGGAAAGAAGATGACTTTTTGTCTATTTTTTATTTTCTCTTTCTTCAAATGTCATTATGGAGAGAGGATCAAGATAGGTTGTCGAGCTTGGATGGTAGTTGGATCAATGGTGGTTGTTAGTGGCGAGACTAGTGATTGTTTTGGTACGGGTTAAATGGAGGATATTGATGGGTGGAGACTAAATATTGAGGAGAGAAGATGTTATGTTTATGGTTATTGAGGAATCAAAAGATAAGGTTGGGTTTGCTTTAGACTAGGCTGATCGAGAGCTCACTTTCTTATTAATAAATATAGAGTTCTGGACCTCCAAAACAAATGAGATGTAATCCTTATGGTAAATATACAATCTCTTTAAAAGAATCAATTATGTTTATCCTATATTTACATCCAGTTTGTTAAATGATCTCTCTAAAATACCTTATTCGATCAACCTTGATTGAAGAAAAAAACCATCATTATTGTTTAAAATTTGTGGCTACCTTCTCTTGACAGGTTTGAGCTTATAAAAAGACAAAAAAAAAATTAGAATGCACCTTTCTAGAAAGGTTGAAGGAGAAAATGAACAACATTGTTTTCTAACAAAATCTCGTCAAAACCACCATGGTTTTGCCATTTCAGGTTTTGTTTAGCTTATAAAAAATTGTTCTTGAGCACACCAAAAGATCGTGGGAAAGAATATTGATAAAATTATAGGGAAAATGGAAAGAAAATATATAAAATCAATAAAATACTTAGAATAGAATAGAAAGGAAATAAAGGTAACAAATATTGTGTTTGCATGATTTATTGTTAAGTTAATCTTGTTTGAAGATATGACAATATATTTTAGATTTTGATATTGTTGTGGTTTAAATTGTTTTAAGTTAGTCTGTTAAGTTTGATAAAGTTATAGATATGTTGTTTAAGCTTAAAGCCAGTATTTATAACTAATAAAATAATGTTTATGCATAAAGAGGCTTTCTCCATATAATGTTATTACAGTATTTACTTATAATTTTTGTCTTTAATCTTTGTTTTTTTATTGTTTTGATGATTCCAATAATTCGTGGTAAGCCTCCTTAAATTTAGATTGCTAGGTTTAGATTATTTTTATGAGTTTTATTGTATTTTTTTAGGTTTAGATTTTTTTTAGGATTTTAGGATTTGTTGATTTTTCTGAGTTGATATTCATTTATTGAACTTTGTCTTGACTTTTTGTTTTTTAAATTATTTCGGTTGATTGATGGTTTTTATGTAATCATGCATGTTTGTTTATTTTTAATTTAAGTTTTTTATGGTTTAAAAACACATATTTAAGGGTTTTTTTAATATTCATTTATTTTTCTTTATTTTTTTTTGCATAAAATCAAATAATTATAATATTATTTACTTGATTATTATGATGATTCAATATCATATTTTTGTTTGAATAGTGTGTTGATTGTTCTGTGCTTTTATCATTTCATTTTAATTTAATCTAGTCTATTTTTTTAATCTTTATTTCTAGATTTGTTCAGAAGTTCTTGGTGTTCTTGAGCTAATTCAAATATTCTTCCCTCTTTGATCTTCAACTGAAGTTGCACGACACAGCAGTAGCATGAGAGGATATACAACTCCCAAATGCTGCGAGATATAACTGACAGTGGGCATAGATAATTCAAAGGCACAGAACGGTTCTCAATCATCACTTGCACGAAAGCTTATCATTGATTTATTGAATCAGATACATCATAATAGATCACCGAGTCATTGAGATAGTGAAACATTTTCTTAGCTCGAATGACACGAGGACCATTCATCCCAAGAAAGTAAATAATAAAGAGAAAAGCAACAAATTAAAATCAAATGAAAAATTGACAGCTGACTACAAGAACAGACAGATGGAAGCT
>NW_011500890.1:15749-18351 GCF_000495115.2 Populus euphratica
CCGCCGTAGTAGCGGTTACCTGGCATACCCTCAGAGTACTTGTTGGTGAGAGCGCTTCCGAGAGCCTCTATAACAGCGAAAGAAGTGAAGTTTTCTGATGCAATCAGTTCGATTCCTCTGCATTGGCGGCGTTTTTCCTTCTCGATTAAGTCGTGGATTTCTGGGTCAACTGTTTGGAGGGAGGAGTTTCCCCACACAGTTACTGGATCCATGTTCGAGGGAGGAGGGAAGGAATGGGTTTGCGCTTCGCAGAGGGTGGTGGCTTCGTGGCTGGCAAGGAGAGAGGACGGTCTTGTGGGGGCTTATAAAGGGAGGAGGAGAAGTCGGAAATTACTGTTTTGGGGTTTTTATTTGATTTAGTTTAGGTGGTATGAGGTGGCAAGAGCTTAAGAGGACCAGTTCATGCAAGCCAGTATGGTTATTTTTACGTATGGCTTAGTTGTGATTTATGTCATTTTGGAGGTTTGATTCAAATGGTTTTTTTACTATGAGAAGCCATTACGCTAAAAAAATTATCATAGATAATTTGTCTAAGACCTACTTGAAACTTTTTCTTTTTAGTAATATGGGTATTTATATATTTTTTAATTAATTTTTTAGATTTTAAAATTAATAATATTATAAATTTTTAGTGATACTGAAATTTATAAAACTTAATTTTTAAAAATTAAATTTAAAATTTAATCAATTAAATTACATCTTTTAAAATTAAATATATTTAAAACTAACGTGATTAGAAATTGTTAAAAAAAACAACTAAAGAGAATCAAATTTTGTCCTCAATAATTGAAAGGCTCAGTTTCATAAATATATTAATTTAACTTTGTAAAAATTTAGACTCCGTATGTAAAATATAAAAAATTAGGTTTGTTATAACTATGGATGTAAAATATAAAAAGTTAGGTACCTCACCTAAATAAATTTATTAACACTTCTAATTGAGGTCAGCACCTAAACCCTCTTTTTTTTCCTTCTTCATCATGTTTCAAGATCCAAAAGTTAATTTTTTCTTTTTCAAAAATAAAATTAAAAAAATTTTCAAATAAAAAATTAGTTCATTGAAATCGAGTTTCTGTTTTGCTGTTTCCCAGAAATACATGGCATGACATGTAATTGACTCGTTAAAAACATAACACATACAAAAATTTAAAATAAACTATTTCATGTGAGTAAACATTATATACTAGCATTGATTGATTGTACATTATAATAGTGAGTTAGTGTTTTTTCTTTAAAAAAAAACCTAAGAATATCTTTTAGTAGTAAAATTATATTTTTGTTAGGTTTTTTTATTATTTTAGAATTGTTTAAGATATCTCAGTTAATTTATAATTTTTTACATAGTTAAATTACTTGATTATTTTAAAAAAGAAAATTATCTCTTATTTAGAGGCTTTAGAGACATGCTTAGTGTAACTACTCTTTTGCTTTTAGAATTAAAAAGTTATTGGCTTTGCTTTAAGAGCATATTAGTATTTTTATATTAATTTTTTTATAATTATCTAAGTGGTTATAGAGGTTATTAGATAATTTGATTGATAAACAAATAAGAACAAAGTTGTTTGTGCGGCTATGCAATTTGCCACCAAGTGCACCATTTCGTGATTTTCAATCAGTGTATGTGATGGCTCACGATAAGTAAAATCAGCTTTCTAAGTGTCTTTCGATTCACAATGGCAAGGATTACCTTTTTATACAACACATGTGACTTCATTCTAGAAGGTTTGTCAGCTACTGATTTTTTTATTTTATTTTTTTCTTATTATAGAATGCATAACATGTATATCTTTGAATAAAAAATTAATATAGGATTATTCCAATGTTGTAATTTCTATGGTTACTACCGTGTTCTGCCATACATATATAAATAGGAAAGGTTCGTTAAGGCCAACCTAAGTTATTATGTTATTCTCAACTTGGTATCAGAGCCTCAAATAAATTAAAACACCTCTTCTCCTTTCTGCAATGGATCCCTTCCAGCCGATAACCATCTCTCCCTCTGCAGCAGCACTAGTGCTGCCATTCTCCTCTCCTACCACAGCACCACCTTCTTCTTCAGCTTCAGCTTTGCAGTGGTCATAGCCTAGAGATGTTGGCCATGCTCTCCTCAACCCCAATAATGCTCCTTTGCTGTCGTCATCTTCTGCTAAAGCCACCGCAGCTTCTGCTGTGGAAATTATGTCCCTCTCAAACACTCATCAGGTCATCTCTCTGAAACTGACTAACACCAATTATCTGTACTAGCAAATGCAAATGAAACCATATCTTCTAGGCTAGATAGTTTTTGGTTTTATTGATGGTTCCAACTCGTGCCCCTCTCCACATATTCTTGTTGCCGATGGTGTCTCTCTTCAAGTATCTCAACACTTTCTTCATTAGAAACAGCAGGACAAACTCATTCTAAATGCCCTACTCTTTTCGCTATCCATAGAAGTTATTTATCTTGTTGTTGATTGTCCAACCTCATGCTCTGTTCAGCACACATGACACGACTAAAAGATTGATGTCTTCTCCCAAGTGCAGGAGTGTCGAAGTAATAAATAACCCGGAAAGACCGGGGTCGAACCACAGGGAGGTTAATTGTAAAAATTAAAAATAACAA